>NW_006778737.1:27359-36201 GCF_000442215.2 Lipotes vexillifer | reverse complement strand
GGGGGGGGGGGGGGCGGGGAGAGACACACACATGCATGTTTGGGGGCGGAGAAAGGGCCAGCTCTGGCAATCTTGCGTAGAGAATGAGATGTAGACGGGAGGCCACTCAGTTCTTCAGGAGCAAAGCAATTGAGAACTCTAGGCTGAAGCCAAGCCGCCGGTCAAGAACTGCCAAGCTCTTTTGTTTTCCAGTCACAGAATTTGGGAACCAAGGGATTGTGAACATTGAAATGCAGTGTTTGACTTGATCTTTGGGTTAAGCCAGTATCCCTGGGATCTTAATTTGAACCTGCAGGAGGCTTTGGCCAACTTCTTTGAGAATCTGTTGTTACTCACACCCAACCCTTCGCTTAGTTGAAGAGATTTACAGAGTACACTGCAGCTGGTGCCAGCACACAGCTACGATAAAAGTTAAATTGTCTTTCTGTTCTGTTTTGAAAATGGTGTCAGTGTGTTCACTTTATGAGCCCTGAGCTTGGTGCTTCTTTCTCTTCCTGGCTCTACCTCTGGATGTTTTCTTGTAAAACTTTCCCTTCTGTGCATTTCTAAGGTTTTATTCTAAGGCAATATGGGATTGGGTATGCAAAGTGGTTATTCTCTGCTCTCCCTTCCATTCTTTGGGAGGGGAGACTGTGCCCTGGGAAGCTGCTCCCTGTATAGTGCACTGCTGGGGTTCCTCTGCTGGCTGACTTCTGGTTGGGTCCAGGGCCGATGGGAGGCACTGCAGGAGGTGGGAGGGTGGGAAGAGAAAAAGGCTAGAGAGTTTCCTCCCTGTTCCCTGCTTGCACTGGGGCCACATCTCTGGCAGTAGGGACTACTCTCATGACTGTAGCTCCTCTTAGCAGTGCCCCATCCATGGTTCCCACTGGCACTGGGATTAACTCATGTTTCCTTTGCCCCTTCAGCCCGAGCTGCAGTAATAGCCACCCCTTGTTGCCAGTTTCTGGGTGCCTCAACGCGTTTGTTTTATGAACCCTGCCCACCTCTCCTCTGTAGTCCTTTCATTGAACTCTCCTCATTGGACTCATCTGTGGTGAATTCTGTTTCCGGCCAAACCCAGACCAGTACAGTGGGGAAGGCCGTGGTGCTGTGGTCACGTGTGTGAGATTTGTTAGGATGATTTGAGAAAGCATTGTTAAAAAATGTTTACATTTCCCATAGTAAGTAGTTTTGGAAAAAGCAGCAGATTGCTTGATGCTACCGTCAAAACACTGAAACAAAACTGTCATTCTGTGATTTTTTAAAAAAACGGTTGCTTTTCAAATGACCCCAGAAAGATGTGAAGCTGACGTTCCCAGAGTCAGCCTCCGTGTTAGGACTAATGAAAATAGCCCCCTGCTCCCGCCATATACAAGGAAAAAATATTCCTCCCTTATTCTTCAGGCTTAGGGAAGTTGGTTTGACTGAACAAGGAAGAATTTCTTGAGATGGGAGGAAGGAGAACATTCGAGGGGTCCTGGGCTAGAGCGCAAGTCAGCTGCCTCCAGGCCATGGGTAACATCCTTAGATCCAAGCTCAGGGCATTTGGGGTTCCCATAAAGCTAAAGGCATTGCATCTTTGGTCAGCAACTGCTCTAATGCAGAACTTCAGACTGAGGTGCAAGCTCAGCCCGCCTACTCATTGATCCAATCGCCTGTTCAGTCACTGACTCATTCATAAGACAAATCATCCAGGAAGTCAGTTATTTATTGAGAGAATGAATGAACAATCTGAGGTCCAATTATAGGATTAGAAATCCGAATGTAGAATTACAGCTGGGATAAGTGTGCAAAAAAGGAAAGGTGTGTGGGGCCATGAGAGCGTCCTAAAGGTAGTAGAAGGGCTCCCTGAAGATAAGCCATGATGTGCTGGATGAGAGTTCGTTAAATGAAGAGCCAGCGTTGGTGAGTGGAGTCAGGTTGGGGAGTACATTCTAGAGGAGGAGACTGCCTGTGCAAAGGCCCTGTGGCAGAAGGGAGAAACATGCCCTCCATTAACTCACAGGAGGCCTGTGTGGCTGAAGCACAGAGACAAAGGGGGAAAGCAGGATTGATTGAGGTTAGAGGGATGGCAGAGGCCAGACTACCCAGGACCCTAGGGGCCATGGTCAGATAGTTGGTACTTTATCCTAAGAACAGGAACCCATTGGGGTGAAGTCACATGATCAGATTATGATTTGGAAATAATAAAAAGCAATTGCAGTATACTTTCCATGTGCCAGAAACTTGTGAAGAGCTTTGAAAATATAAACAGTTATCTTCACAACATCCTCTAAGATAAGTACTGTTGTCATCCTCGTTTTACTTTTGAGGAAACAGAGGCACAAAGAGGTTAAATAACTAGCCCAAGGTCATGTAGCAAAAGTGGGATTTGAACCTCTCAGCGTTGTCGTGTAGTCTGGCCACATGCTTGACCGCCACACCATACAGATGCTTCTGTGTGGAGGATAGATTTGGATGTGGGCGTACTACTTAGAAAGCTGCTGCAGTCTTTCGGGTAGGGAGAGCTTGTCCTAGGATTGCGGCAGTGGGGATGGAGAGAAGTGGAAGATTCCAAGAGACCCGTAGGGAGCTGAATTTACAGGCGGGTTTAGATATTGGCTATAGGAGTGGTAGAGAGAGTAGCAGCCCCTCTCTTTCCCTTCTTCCTGCCACCTCTGTGGTCTTCTCCCCTGAACACTTTCATGCCTCCATGCAGGGCGGCTGTGAGGGAATTGTTGTGGCAAGTATTGCTCTAGTCCAGGGGTTCTCAACAGCAGCGCTACTGACACTGGGCTGGTAAATTCTTTTTGGCGGGAGCTGTCCTATGTTTAGTAGCATCCCTGGCCTTTACCTACTAGGTGCCAGGAGCAATCCCCCTCCTCCACTTGTGACAATCAAAAATGTCTCCAGATATTTCCAGAAGTCCTCTTTGAAGGCAAAATCACCCTTGGTTGAGAAGTGCTGGTCTATTCCTAGCCTGCATACATTTACAGTTTCTCACCGTGGACCAGCAGCCTACCTCCTTCCTGGAATACTATGAGCCTTGAGCCAACGTTAGTGGCACTAGTAAAGTTTTAAACTGGCCCATGCCCTGCACATAGGCCTTCTGCCCTCTGGAGGTAGGCAGCCCTAGACCAGGTAGATTCATAAATCTTAGAAAGAAGCCTTCCCACTACTGAACAGTGTCATCCATCTTTAGTCTTTAGTAGGTAGCCTAGATAATTGTCTATATATAATTCACGGACATTTTCTTTGGGGACACAGACTCACTCTTCAGTTCTATGCAACTGATTTCAATGTGAACTTTCTGTAATCTACTCTCATGTTCGGGCATTGCCGGTAATCTTATGTTTCTGGAACAACGGTTTCCTAAATAGCTCCAGAACTTTCCTGTGGATACTTCCTTTCTTTGTTTTTTTTGTATCTTTATTGGAGTATAATTGCTTCACAATACTGTGTTAGTTTCTGTTGCCCAACAGAGCGAATCAGCCGTATGCATACACATGACCCCATATCCCCTCCCTCTTGAGCTTCCCTCCAGTCCTCCCTATCCCACCCCTCTAGGTCATCGCAAAGCACCGAGCTGATCTCCCTGTGCTATGTTGATGCTTCCCACCAGCCAACTATTTTACATTCGGTAGTGTATATATGTCGATGCTACTCTCATTTTCACCCCAGCTTCCCCCTCCCACCCCATGTCATCAAGTCCATTTTCTATGTCTGCCTCTTTATTCCTGCCCTGCAACTAGGTTCATCAGTATCATTGTTTCTTACTTTATTTATTTTTATTTTATTTTATTTTTGGCTGCGTTGGGTCTTTGTTGCTGTGCGTGGGCTCTCTCTAGGTGCGGAGAGAGGGGGCTACTCTTCGTTGCGGTGCGCGGGCTTCTCACTGCGGGGGCTTCTCGTTGTGGGGGCTTCTCTTTGTTTCGGAGCACGGGCTCCAGGTGTGCGGGCTTCAGTGGCACGTGGGCTCAGTAGTTGTGCGCTCTAGAGTGCAGGCTCAGTAGATGTGGCACACGGGCTTAGTTGCTCCATGGCATGTGGGATCTTCCTGGACCAGAGTTCGAACCCATGTCCCCTGGATTTGCAGGCAGATTTTTAACCGTTGCACCACCAGGGAAGCCCCAGTACCATTTAAAAAACTTTTTTAGCTTACATATGTATGCACTAGCGTACAGTATTTGTTTTTGTGTTTCTGACTTCACTCTGTATGACAGACTCTTGGTCCATCCACCTCACTACAGATAACTCAATTTAGTTTCTTTTTATGGCTGAGTAATATTCCGTTGTATATATGTGCCACATCTTCTTTATCCATTCATCTGTCGATGGACATTTAGGTTGGTTCCATGTCCTGGCTATTGTAAACAGCGCTGCAGTGAACATTGTGATACGTGTCTCTTTTTGAATTATGGTCTTCTCAGGGTATATGCCCAGTAGTAGGATTGCTGGGTCATATGGTAGTTCTGTTTTTAAGGAACCTCCATACTGTTTTCCATAGTGAGTGTATCAATTTACATTCCCGCCAATAGTGCAGGAGGGTTCCCTTTTCTCCACACCCTCTCCAGCATTTATTGTTTGTAGATTTTTGGATGATGGCCATTCTGACCGGTGTGAGGTGATACCTCATTGTAGTTTTGATTTGCACTTCTCTAATGATTAGTGATGTTGAGCATCCTTTCATGTGTTTGTTGGCAGTCTGTTTATCTTCTTTGGAGAAATGTCTCTTTAGGTCTTCTGCCCATTTTTGGATTGGGTTGTTTGTTTTGTTGATCTGCTTGTAGAATTTGGAGATTCATCCTTTGTCAGTTGCTTCGTTTGCAAATATTTTCTCCCATTCTGAGGGTTGTCTTTTCGTCTTGTTTATGGTTTCCTTTGCTGTTCAAAAGCTTTTAAGTTTCATTAGGTCCCGTTTGTTTATTTTTGTTTTTATTTCCATTTCTCTAGGAGGCGGTTCAAAAAGGATCTTGCTGTGATTTATGTCATAGAGTGTTCTGCCTGTGTTTTCCTCTAAGAGTTTGATAGTGTCTGGCCTTACATCTAGGTCTGTAATCCATTTGGAGTTTTTTTGTGTGTATGGTGTTAGGTAGTGTTCTAGTTTCATTCTTTTACATGTAGCTGTCCAGTTTTCCCAGCACCACGTACAGAAGAGGCTGTCTTTTCTCCATTGTATGTTCTTGCCTCCTTTGTTGTAAGTTAGGTGCCCATAGGTGCATGAGTTTATCTCTGGGCATTCTGTCCTGTACCATTAATCTGTATTTCTGTTTTTGTGCCAGTACCACATTGTCTTGATTACTGTAGCTTTGTGGTATAGTTTGAAGTCAAGGAGCCTGATTTCTCCAACTCGGTTTCTCTTTCTGAAGATTGCTTTGATTATTCAGGGTCTTTTGTGTTTCCGTGTGAATTGTAAGATTTTTTTGTTCTAATTCTGTGAAGAATGCCACTGGTAGTTTGAAAGGGATTGCATTGAATTTGTAGATTGCTTTGGGCAGTATAGTCATTTTCACAATATTGATTCTTCCAATCCAAGAACATGGTATATGTCTCCACCTGTTTATGTCATCTTTGATTTCTTTCATCAGTGTTTTATAGTTTTCTGAGTACAAGTCTTTTGCCTCCTTAGGCAGGTTTATTCCTAGGTATTTTATTCTTTTTATTGCCTTGGTAAATAGTGTTTCCTTAATTTCTCTTTCTGATTTTTCGTTGTTGGTGTGTAGGAATGCCTGAGATTTCTGTGCATTAATTATCTATCTTGCAACCTTACCAAATTCATTGATTAGTTCTAGTAGTTTTCTGGTGGCATCTTTAGGATTTTCTATGTATAGTATCATGTCATCGGCAAACAGTGACAGTTTTACTTCTTATTTTCCAATTTGTATTCTTTTTCTTTCTTTTTCTTCTCTGATTGCTGTGGCTAGGACTTCCAAAACTATGTTGAATAGGAGTGGCGAGAGTGGACATCCTTGTCTTGTTCCTGATCTTAGTGGAAATGCTTTCAGTTTTTCACCATTGTGTATGATTCTTGCTGTGGGTTTGTCATATATGGCCTTTATTATGTTGAGGTGGGTTCCCCCATGCCCGTTTTCTAAAGAGTGTTTATCATAAATGGGTGTTGAATTTTGTCGAAAGCTTTTTCTGTATCGAGGTGATCATATGGTTTTTATTCCTTAATTTGTTAATGTGGTGTATCACATTGACTGATTTGCATATATTGAAGAATCCTTGCATCCCTGGGATAAATCCCACTTGATCATGGTGTATGATCCTTTTAATCTGCTGTTGGATTCTCTTTGCTAGTATTTTGTGCAGGACTTTTGCATCTGTGCTCATCAGTAATATTGGCCTATAATTTTATCTTTTTGTGGTATCTTTTTCTAGTTTTGGTATCATGGTGATGGTGGCTTTGTAGAATGAATTTGGGACTGTTTCTCCCTCTGCAGTTGTTTGGAAGAGTTTGAGAAGGATCAGTGTTACCTCTTCTCTAAATATCTGATAGAATTCGCCTGTGAAGCCATCTGGTCCTGGAGTTTGGTTTGTTGGAAGTTTTTAAATTACAGTTTCAATTTCATTGCTCATGATAGGTCTGTTTATATTTTCTAATTCTTCCTGGTTCAGTCTTGGAAAATTGTACCTTTCCAAGAATTTGTCCATTTCTTTGTGGTTGTCCATTTTATTGGCATAGAGTTGTTTGTAGTAGTCTCTTATAATCCTTTGTACTTCTGTGGTGTCAGTTGTGATTTCTCCTTTTTCATTTCTAATTTTATTGATTTGTGTCTTCTCCCTTTTTTTCTTGATGAGTCTGGCTAAGGGTTTGTCTTCTCAAAGAGTCAGCTTTTAGTTTTATTGATCTTTGCTATTGTTTTCTTCATTTCTATTTCATTTTTTTCTGCTCTGATCTTTATCATTTCTTTCCTTTTCCTGACTTTGTGTTTTCTTTGCTCTTCTGTCTCTAGTTGTTTTAAGTGTCAGGTTAGATTGTTTATTTGAGATTTTTCTTGTTTCTTGAGGTGAGATTGTATTGCTGTAAACTTCCCTCTTAGAACTGCTTTTGCTGCATCCCGTGAGTATTGGGTCATCGTGTTTCCATTGTCGTTTGTTTCTACGTAATTTTTAATTTCCTCTTTGATTTCTTCAGTGATCTCTTGGTTATTCAGTATCGCACTGTTTGACATCCATGTATTTGTGTTTTTCACAGTTTTTTTCCTGTAATTGATTTCCAGTCTCATTGCGTTGTGGTCAGAAAAGATGCTTGATGTGATTTCAATTTCCTTAAATTTTCCGAGGTTTGATTTGTGACCCAAGATGTGATCTAGCCTGGAGAATGTTCCATGAGCCCTTGAGAAGAAAGTGTATTCTGTTGTTTTTGGATGGAATGTCCTATAAGTATCAATTAAGTCCATCTTGTTTAATGTATCATTTAAAGCTTGTGTTTCCTTATTTATTTTCATTTTGGATGATCTGTCCATTCGTGAAAGTGGGGTGTTAAAGTCCCGTACTCTTATTGTGTTACTGTTGATTTCTCCTTTCATGGTTGTTAGCATTTTCCTTATGTATTGAGGTGCTCCTATGTTGGGTGCATAAACATTTATAGTTGTTACGTCTTCTTCTTGGATTGATCCTTTGATCATTTTGTAGTGTCACTCCTTATCTCTTGTAACAGTCTTTATTTTAAAGTCTATTTTATATGATACGAGAATTGCTACTCCAGCTTTCTTTTCATTTCCATCTGCACGGAATGTCTTTTTCTGTCCCTTCACTTTCAGTCTATATGTGTCCCTAGGTCTGAAGTGGGTCTCTTGTAGACAACATATATACGGGTCTTGTTTTTGTATCCCTTCAGCCAGTCTGTGTGTTTTGGTTGGGGCATTTAATCCATTTACATTCAAGGTTATTATCAACATGTATGTTCCCGTTACCATTTTCTTAATTGTTTTGGGTTTGTTTTTGTGTGTCTTTTTCTTCTCTTGTGTTTCCCTGCTTAGGGAGGTTCCTTTAGGATTTGTTGCAAAGCTGGTTTGGTGGTGCTGAATTCTCTTAGCTTTTGTTTGTCTGAAAAGCTTTTGACTTCTCCATTGAATCTGAATGAGATCCTTGGTGGGTAGAGTAATTTTGGTTGTAAGTTTTTCTCTTTCATCAGTTTAAGTATATCCTGCCACTTCCTTCTGGCCGGCAGAGCTTCCGCTGGAAAATCAGCTGATGACCTTATGGGGATTCCTTTTTAAGTTATTTTTTGTTTTTCCCTTGCTGCTTTTAATATTTTTTCTTCGAATTTAATTTTTGTTAGTTTGATTAATATGTGTCTTGGTGTGATTTCCCTTGGGTTTATCCTGTATGGGACTCTCTGTGCTTCCTGGACTTGGGAGACCATTTCCTTCCCCATGTTAGGGAAGTTTTCAACTATAATCTCTTCAAATATTTTCTCAGACCCTTTCTTTTTCTCTTCTTCTTCTGGGACCCATATAATTCGAATGTTGGTGCATTTAATGTTGTCCCACAGGTCTCTGAGATTGTCTTCAATTCTTTTCATTCTGTTTTCTTTATTCTGCTCCTCGGCAGTTGTTTCCACCATTTTGTCTTCCAGCTCACCTATTTGTTCTTCTGCCTCAGTTATTCTCTTATTGATTCCTTCTAGTGTATTTTTCGTTTCAGTTATCGTGTTGTTCATGTCTGTTTGTTTGTTCTTTAGTTCTTCTAGATCTTTGTTAATCATTTCTTGTATTTTCTCAATCTGTGCCTCCATTCTATTTCTGAGATTCTGGATCATCTTTACTGTCATTACTCTGAATTCTTTTTCAGGTAGATTGCCTATTTCCTCTTCATTTATTTGTTCTTGTAGATTTTTACCTTGTTCCTTCATCTGTGACATATTTTTTCGCCA
>NW_006778737.1:26841-27349 GCF_000442215.2 Lipotes vexillifer | reverse complement strand
CTCTTTTTTTTTTTTTTTTTTTAATGAGTGGGATTGTGTTCTTGTCTTACTGGTTGTCTGGCCTGAGGCTTCTAACACTGGGGTTTGTAGGCTGTTGGGTAGAGCTGGGTCTTGGTGCTGAGATGAGGAGTTTGTGAGACCTCATTCTGATGAATATTCCGTGGGGTCTGAGGTTCTCTGTTAATCTAGTGGTTTGGACTTGGAGCTCCCACTGAAGGAGCTTTGGCCTGACTCAGGGCTCTTGAACCAAGAGCCTGCAAGCTGCCTGGGGTGGCAAAAAAAAAAAAAAAAAGAGAAAAATAACAAAGTAAAAAATAAAATTAGACTAGGAAACTAACAGATAAGTTAGAAAGAATGTAAAAATAAAAATATAGATGAATCAACAACTGGAAGGTACATGAGTACCATAATAGTGAAAAAGAGGAGGAGGGAAAAAAAAAAAAAAAAGGGTGGGTGGGTGGAAAAGGCCTTGGCTGTGGAGAGAGGGACCTAAGCACGGGCGAGGGTT
>NW_006778737.1:0-26704 GCF_000442215.2 Lipotes vexillifer | reverse complement strand
AAAAAGGGGGGGCGGGGGGAAGGCCTTGGCTGTGGAGGGCGGGGTCTAAGCAAGGGCAAGCTTTGGGTGGTGGGCAGCGCCAATGCTCAGGATCCTCAGGGCTGGAAAAGGCACTGGGGGCTGTGGGGGTGGGGCTTAGGCTCAAGGAACAGAAGGGGTCCAGGCGTGCCCCCCACCCCTGGTCTCAGAGGGCAGGGGACGTCACCTGTGGGTCCAGCAGTCTTCCGGGACTCGAGTGGGTGGAGAAAATGTCCTCCTCTCCTTTCCTGTTCCTCCTTTCTGGGAGGGCCTCTCCTGCCTGCCTCTCCTGATCTCCCCGGCCTCCCTCCTATGCCCCCAAGGACCTACGTCCTTGGGGGGAGCTTGGAGGGAGCTTTGGAGGGCAGGGGACTGGTCTGGGAGCTCAGCAGGCTCCCTGGACCGAGTGAGCAGGGCAGTCACCCTCTGCTTCTCTCCTGCTCTTCCCAGAGAGTCCCTCCCGCCTGCCTCTCCTGGTCTTCCCTGCCTCAGGGGCGCTGATCCTGTCTGGCCTCCACTTCTCCTCCCCCCTCAGTCCCCTGACATCCTACTGGTTCACTTTGGGGTTCCTCCCATCTGCTTGGGCATCAGAGTCCCCCACCAGCAGCCGGCAGGCGCCCTAGTTGTGCAGAACTGCTAACTCTGCGTCTTCCCACATGGCCACCTTGACTCCCAACTTCCCTGTGGATACTTTCATTTCTTAGGAGGTGTTTCATACTCTGGTTTCTTTTCAGACTGAATCCGTCTTTCACCTTTTACTAAAGATTTCCATGGAGAAGGCCTTTCAGTGAAGAATATATTGAAGTCAGATGAGCTTCTCACTTAGAATGATGAATTCATCAGATGCCTATATTTAGAGAAGAGAATTTTTTTTAACATCTTTATTGGGTATAATTGCTTTACAATGGTGTGTCAGTTTAGAGGAGAGAATTTAAAAGAATTTTGGTTAATTGAAAATTCCCTACTAAAGAATATTTTTTAAAAAGTACCTTGAGAAGCCTGCCTTTTAATGTAGGACCCATGCAGGTATCTGGGGAGAAACACCAAAATGAGATCTAAGTCTAATATTGACGAGCGCTGGTTTTGTCTTTCTTTAAAGCAGGGGGTGCTTCCATAGAACAGAGAGGCATACTCCTGTGAGAATCATCTCTTTTCTAATTGATGGCTCAATGGGCTTGGGTAAATTACTGCTAAACCTTTTTTTAAAAATGTCTGTTACATACAAAAGTAAAATGAAACCCCACATACCCTTCACCCAACTTCAGCAGTTATTCCATTGCCAGTACTGTTTCCTTCCTATCCCACGTTTCCCCACTTCTGTCCCTGGGTTATTTTGAAGCAAATCCCAGACATTATATCATTTCATTCATAAATATTTCAATATAAACATTCTTTTTTCAGATAAACATTTGTGACACCAAATTGCAAACACTTCAAGGTGGAGAACACTTCTAACAAAGGCTTTCCCCCATAAGGTTGAAACCCACTGGGACCCAAATGTGAGAGGCTTAGATTCTAATTTTTTTTTTAACGGTTGTTATAAAGCAGCAAAATTGACCATTTAGTGGTATTATATAGGGAAATCAGAAAGATTTACAACGCTTGACACATTCTTCAGTTGATTTTCGGCTCTATGCACCCTGGCTCATGCCTAAGTCTCAGTGTTCCCAGGACTGATGTGATTACATCATGGGTTGAGTTTTTGTTATCTTTTGGTGATTATGGACATTTGTACACATGACTGGAAGGGTAGGCCTTTCTTGATATTGTCTCTTTTCAACTTCTTGACTGCATGGTAACTCTTCAGGTTTTTTGAAGAAAGAAAACAAACAACAACTTCCAAAATGTGACCATGAACTGATGATTGGTCGCATCTTCTATGCCTAAGGTTTCTTGGGTATTGGTTAATGGTAGCTTTTCTGCAGGGAATGTAACTGAGGTTAAGCTTTCTTTGTAATAAGATTAAACTCCTGAATCTCTGCTGAGGACTGAACGTAACCATTTTGCTTCTTGCACTATTTTTGTTAATGATGGCTTCTGCTTGCCTCCAGCAGCTCCGTTTCATTGGGAAAATTTTTTTTCTGCAGTTGCTCTAGAGCATTTGGTCATTAATTAATTCAATCATAATTCACTGAGCAATAACTAGGGTCCTCCCACTGCACTAGATGCTGACCTAGTCACGGCTCAGACATAGTCCCCATTTTCCCAGACCTTAACTCTAGTCTTGATGCCTTCATTATCTGAATGTCTTTTGTACAACCAACCTTGGTGATTTGAGGGAGCAATAGAATGGTTTCCATATCCAATTATCATCTTTGCCCTTCTCTCCCTCGACTAGGTTACCATGGGATATCTTCTGGTTGAACCATATTTTTGTCTTGGGCTTGGTTTTCAAATCTGGTTACTCTACAGGGGAATGATTCAAGAAGGCATAACATGTGGCCCAGGGACTTGGGCAGCAGTCTCACCCTGGCTGCAGTAGAAGGTGGAGAGAGGTGTCCCAGAAGGATAGGGAAGTGTGAAGGCTAGGGTCTCACACCACAACAGACTTTATATCCATCACACTTTGGTTGACAGTTAGCCTTGAGCCAAGCAAGACTTCATGGTGACAATTAAGTGTCATCATGGGAACTTAGTGTTTCATATTACCAGCCTGTCCTCTCATCTGGTGATGTTCCCTAAACTCCTCAACGGCATCTCTGAGAAGGGGTCCTTTAACCTCTACCTGGCACCAGGATTGACGAGGAATACATTAGCACAAGGGTCAAGAGCCTGGGCTTGGAGGGGAAAGATGACTTGGATTTAAATCTCTGCCTTGCCACTTACTCTACTGGCACTGTGACATTGACAAGTGTGTAAATGATGTTACCTTGCCTGTGGAGTTTCTCTGATGATTAAATGGGTTAATACATATAAAACACTTAGGATAGATCTGATACTTAGTAACTCTTAATAAATCTACTCCTCAGTGTTCTCTCTTCAGAGAACTCTCCCTTAAATGTTTGCCTTTTGTTGTACTGTAATAACTTTCTTCATCATTTCACCCTCTTGCTTTTTTTATTCTTTTACATTTTGCTTTTTGAGGCTGCTTAAGCATTTAGTCCTTCTTTATAATTCTTGAGTATTTAAGGCCATTCTCCTGTCTTGTCCTGTCCCCAGTATCCTCCATGCTGTAGAATCTTCTTATCTCCAAAGTACCCAGTTCTTATTTCTCTTCTTGTAACAGGTTTACAGGACCCTCAGTATTCTAACCCATCTCCATTCGATATTCTGTGGATTGTTTTTTTGTGTATTCCACAGTTAGTCACTGTCCGCACTTTCTACGGACAGGGCACTGAGTCTGACCCTGGTGACGTGGTCCCTACCTTAGTGAAGCTCATGCACTAATGAGGAAGATGGAGTGAGTACTCTGATAAGGAAGGTTCTGGGGGGTATTGGGACATCTAATCCAGATTGGAAGGAAGTATGAAGGTTTAGGGAAGCTTCCAGGAGGAATAAATGGCTGATGTGAGACCTAATGGGTGAGAGAAGTGAGCCAGGTAATGAAGGGGGATAGGAGGAGTGTTTCATATGGGACTTACAATCAAATACAATATTTAAATGGCCAACTAAAATACTGCAATGATTAAATAGATTGGGTCCTGCTAAAAGCCCAAAACAGCTCTGGAAGCTTCTGCTGAAAAATGGCCACTTACATGGGGAAGGGGATCAAAAATGTCACCCCAGAAGTATGCAATAATAGCTAACCTCCTACCACATCATCCTTGACTCCTAACCTTATATTTGCCTTAAAATAAAGTTTCCCCTCCAAGCAGGTTCGAGCCCCCTTTTCCCTCCATTCTCACATTCTTCTTGACATGTGGCCATTGAAAGTTCACTACTAACTCAAGTCATTTTTCCCAAGCTGTCGTTAGAGATGCTGTCTCCACAATGTATAGTAACATTGTTTACATTCCCATTGGTCAACTATAATTGAAAAGGAAATTTTCAGCATTACCTTTCCTTCATGATGTTGTTGGAAATAATTTATATGTTTATAATAAGAAAGGATTTAAAAAAAATAAGGTACACAATGAAAGGGGTTCCCAGAACTGGTCTGGAATTTTTCAGGGAGATAATGAGCATGGAAAATATTTAAAACTCCAGCTTGGAGTTTGCTGTTTAGTGCACCTAAAAGTGTATACATGAAACTCTGTGGCAGCAAACTTGGACCACTTTCCATCGCATAACCAAATGTTCTATTATTTTAATATTTGAAACAATACAAAAAATTTACCAAAAGAATATAAAACCTCAGGAAGAAAAGACTTGATTCCTGCCAAGGCGGACCTCAGCCAGATTGAGCCTCTACCCCTTAACATCTCGAAAACATGCTTTCTTCTTTAAGCTTTATTAACTGAGGAAATAATGATGATCAAAATGGGATGGGGTTTTTGTTAAGCATCAGCCAGTGGAAGACCAGGAGAGCCTGAGCCTCTGATGTCAAAGTCCACAGGGCAAGGGCTCTCCAAAATCAGCTGGGAGAGAAGGAGAGCTGGCTTCTTCCTCTGTTGCCAGGGATTGCTTTTGTTTTCTTTCTTTGTAAACTGACTGAATTATGCCCTTGTCTCCTGAACTGTCTTAGCGTCATTTCCTTGGGCCTCAGTGGCACCCAGAGCAGAACTGATCAACTCTAGGCTCCAGGGTTCTTAAATCCAACCAACAAACCATTTCCAGGAATGCAGCAAATGTTCCTGCACCTTAGACACAGGTTATATTATCCCCCGCTTGCCACACCTGCAGGGGCAAAGCCTGCACGTTGGGGATGCAGGGCTTCATTGTGCACGTGTATTTGTGTACAGACCACACACACATTACTCACGCTTTATGATAAAACCCAGAGGAGGTATAGAGGCTACTTCATTTATAAATTAAGGAACCACTAAATTCATCTTTAATATGTTGAAATGTACACAGGGTCAGTAAGGCAGGAGAGAAGACGAGGATGTATGTTATCATCATGCAAGGGTCAACCGAATATAGAAAATTATCTGTAATAAATCGGAAATTCTATGATTGCTTCGTATTTTAAACAGTATAATGGATTGGATGATATAGATTCATTGTGTTATTATTCAGGATAAGGCTAGTAAAATTATATTTGTGTAAAGCTTTGTAATTATAAAAATGCTTCCTTCTTGTATAACATTTTCAGTTGACTAATAGCAATGAAGTTACATCTCTTTTCATATCTGAAAAATCAAGTATAAGTACTACTTATTTTGAAAGAGACTTCTCTTTTTAAAAACAGAAATTAAATATGCATATTATGAGAATACTGACTAGCAAGCAACAAGAAGAAAGCATTTACCCAAGAAAAAGAGTTGACGTTCTGATTTTTTTTCTAGTCTCTTTTTCCTTGCATACATTTTGCATAGTCATGATTGTACTGTTACTATATTTCTCTCAGTTTTTTTCATTTACATGGAGTAATGCTTCTCATTCTCCAGTTAGTATAAATTTTTTTGCAGAATTGAAAATGGTACGAATAGTGCATATACAGTCACTGTGGGAGAAGGGAATCCTTATAGTTTGGTTAGGAACTATGGACAGTGTTTAACTATTCAAATTAAATCATAAAACACTTACTGAGTACCTACCTACCACATGCCAGGCTCAGTTCTTGGCACTGTGTTTGGGCAGTGGGATGCTGGTGGCTGGTAAAGGGCTAGGAAAATGACTAAGACCTATAGCAGATGCTTTCAGTGAGCTTACACTTTAGTTAAGAGGAGAATTAAGAAAGGAAATTAATAGGTGAATAAGGGAGAACAGTAGTTAGGGAAGAACTTAGAAAAGAAGGGAGGAAAGGGATTGACCAGGGAGGCAGGGACAAAAGAAGAAAAGAGGAAGGAAGGAAGGAAAAGGAAGGAAGGGAAGAAGGGAGAAACCAAGGGAAGGAGGGAGGGATGGTAGGAAGGAGGGAGGGAAGAAGAAATGACACCAAAAAACCATAAACACCTATTGAATTTCAGTATTCAGATTATAGAAATCATTTAAGGCAATGAAAAATATCACAGGGCAGTATAAAATCAAAATTTCAAAAAATTTATCAAGATTAACAGTATCTTGATGATAAATAGTCTTTTTAACTTCTCTAGATTCTTCCTGTGTAAAATTCTCAGGACATCTTGAATACCAGGTTTCTCTCTGAAATACTCATGATAAAGCATACTTGAGTATTGTTGCAATTGAAGAAGAAACTATTGCTAATGTGTATATGAGATAAACAAAAAAATGTGTGGACTGTCTATTTCTGAAAACTCGAAGCTATGGAAAGGGCTCTCTCACGCTGTATATAAGAATTAACTCAGTATGGATCACAGACCTAAATGTAAGCATTAGAACTATTAACACTCCTACAATGGAACATAGGTATAAATCTTTGTGACCTTGGGTTAGACAGAGCCTTTTTAGATATGACACCAAAAGCATAGACAACTAAAGGAAAAAATAAATTGGACTTCATCAAAATTAAATACTTTTGTGCTTCAAATGACACTATCAAGAAAAGACAATCCACAAAATGGGAGAAAATATTTGCAAACATATCTGGTAAAGAACTTGCATCCAGAATATATAAAGAACTCTTACAACCCAACAATAAAAATTCAAGTCACTCAATTTTAAAAAGGCAAAGGATTTGAATAGACATTTCTCCAAAGAAGATATACAAATGGCCTATAAGTACATGAAAAGATGCTCACTATCTTTAGTCTTTAGGGAAATATAAATAAATATAAATCAAAACCACAACGAGGGGCTTCCCTGGTGGCGCAGCGGTTGAGCGTCTGCCTGCCAGTGCAGGGGACGCGGGTTCGTGCCCCGGTCCGGGAGGCTCCCACATGCTGTGGAGCAGCTGGGCCTGTGGGCCATGGCTGCTGGGCCTGCGCGTCCGGAGCCTGTGCTCCGCACCGGGAGAGGCCACAACAGTGAGAGGCCCGCGTACCGCAAAAAAGAAAAAAAAAAAAAAAAAAAAAACCACAACGAGACACCATGCCCACTAGGATGGCTGTAATAATAAAGACAGACAATAACAAGTGTTGATAATGATGTGGAGAAACTGGAACACTCATACATTGACGATGAGCTTGTAAAGTGGTGCGGCCACTTTGGAAACACAGTTTGGTAGTTCTCTGGAATGTTAAACACAGAGTTCTCATGTGAAACAGCAATTCCACTCCTAGGTACATACTGAAAGGAAATGAAAACATATATCCACACAAAAAAAGCCCTCCATTTCAGCTGGATCATGAATAATAGCCAAAAGGTAGAAACAACCCAAATGGATGAATTGATGATAAATGGATACACAAAGTGAGGTATATTCACATATGAACTGTTATTTGACAATAAAAAGAAGTGAAGTACTGATAGGTTCTTCAACATGTAAGAACCTTGAAAACATCATGCTAAGTAAAAAGAGCCAGTCGCAGAAGATCACATATTGTATGATCCATTTTATATGCAAATAGGCAAATGTACAGAGACTAAAAATAGATGAGTGGTTGCCTAGGGCTGGGGGGAAGAATTGTAGGATGACTGCTAATGGTATGGAGTTCTGTTGGGGTAATGCAGATTTTCTAAAATTTGATTGTGGTGATGGGTTCACAACTGAATATACTAAAACTCATTTACTTGTACACTTTAAATGGGTGAATTGTGTGATATGTGAACTATATCTCAATAAAGCTATTAAAAGGGGGGCTCTGCACGGTGTTGTGAAATCTACCTGACTCGGTACTAGGAGCTGAAAGTAGGGAGAGAGGATTGCATAACTAGGACATTTTATTTTAATGTAGACATGTACAAAGGACTTTTTCAGTGGTTCCACAGAGGTGAGAGAGCAATTCATTTAGCCTGTGAAGTGGGGAGAACTTTGAGGAGTGATATTTAAACTAAGTATTAAAGATTGATAGAAGTTCAATGGGTAAAGGAGTGAAAGTATCTTAGGGACACGGGTAAAAAGAACTAAGTAAGGACTTATTAAATGGGAGATATGGTGATGAGGGTGGTGGTGATGATGATGACCCAGTGATGATAGTCATGTGTGTGGTGATGGTAATGTTGAAGGTAATGATGATGCTGATGATGGAGATAACAGCGACGATGATGGTGGTAATGGCGGTTGTGGAGATGATTTTGTTTTTTAACGTCTTTGTTGGAGTGTAATTGCTTTACAATGGTGTGTGAGTTTCTGCTTTATAACAAAGTGAATCAGCTATACATATACATATATCCCCATATCTCCTCCCTCTTGCATCTCCCTCCCACCCTCCCTATCCCACCCCTCTAGGTGGTCACAGAGCACCGAGCTGATCTCCTTGTGCTATGTGGCTGCTTCCCACTAGCTATCTATTTTACATTTGGTAGCATATATAAGTCCATGCCACTCTCTCACTTCGTCCCAGCTTACCCTTCCCTCTCCCTGTGTCCTCAGGTCCATTCTCTACATCTGCGTCTTTATTCCCGTTCTGCCCCTAGAGTCTTCAGAACGTTTTTTTTTTTTTTTTTTTTTTTTTAAGATTCCGTATGTATGTGTTAGCATACGGTGTTTGGTGTTGTTGTTGTTTTTTTTTTTGAAACCAAGGAATAATTTATTTGAACACTGATAATAATTATATTACAATTTCAGCTAAAACATTTTAAGAAGATCATTGTTTTTATGGAGTAGGCACTTTTTAATTTGACTCCTTTTATTTATTTATTTATTTGAATTTTATTTATTTTTTTATACAGCACGTTCTTATTAGTTATCCATTTTATACATATTAGTGTATATATATATGAATCCCAATCTCCCAATTCATCACAGCACCACCACCACTGCACCCCGCTGCTTTCCCCACTTGGTGTCGTACGTTTGTACTCTACATCTGTGTGCCCTGCAAACTGGTTCGTCTGTACCATTTTTCTAGGTTCCACATATATGCGTTAATATACGATATTTGTTTTTCTCTTTCTGACTTACTGCACTCTGTATGACAGTCTCTAGATCCATCCATGTCTCTCCAAAGACCCAATTTCATTCCGTTCTATGGCTGAGTAACATTCCATTATAGGTATGTACATCTTCTTTATCCATTCGTCGGTCAGTGGTCATTTAGGTTGCTACCATGACCTGGCTATTGTAAATAGTGCTGCAGTGAACGTTGGGGTGTATGTGTCTTTTTGAATTATAGTTTTCTCTGGGTATATGCCCAGTAGTGGGATTGCTGGGTCATATGGTAGCTCTATTTTTAGTTTTTTAAGGAACCTCCATACTGTTTTCCATAGTGGCTGTATCAATTTACATTCCACCAGCACTGCAAGAGGGTTCCCTTTTCTCCACACCCTCTCCAGCATTTGTTGTTTGTAGATTTTCTGATGCCCATTCTAACTGGGGTGAGGTGATACCTCATTATAGTTTTGATTTGCATTACTCTAGTAATTAGTGATGTTGAGCAGCTTTTCATGTGCTTCCTGGCCATCTGTATGTCTTCTTTGGAGAAATGTCTATTTGGGTCTTCTGCCCATTTTTGGATTGGGTTGTTTGTTCTTCTAATATTGAGCTGCATGAGCTGTTTTTATATTTTGGAGATTAATCCTTTGTCCGTTGATTCGTTTGCAAATATTTTCCCCCATTCTGAGGGTTGTCTTTTCATCTTGTTTGTAGTTTGCCTTACAAAAGCTTTTAAGTTTCATTAGGTCCCGTTTGTTTATTTTGTTTTTATTTCCATTACTCTAGGAGGTGGATCATAAAAAGTCTTGCTGTGATTTATGTCAAAGAGTGTTCTTCCTATGTTTTCCTCTAAGAGTTTTATAGTGTCCGGTCTTTCATTTGGGTCTCAAACCCATTTTGAGTTTTTTGTTTTTTGTTTTTTTGTTTTGCTATACGTGGACCTCTCACCGCTGTGGAGCACAGGGTCTGGACATGCAGGCTCAGCGGCCATGGCTCCCGGGCCTGGCTGCTCTGAGGCATGTGGGATCCTCCCGGACCGGGACATGAACCCACGCCCCCTGCATCGACAGGCGGACTCCCAACCACTGCGCCACCAGGGAAGCCCTCCATTGATCTGTATTTCTGTTTTTGTACCGGTGCCGTATTGTCTTGATTACTACAGCTTTGTAGTATAGTCCGAAGCCAGGGAGTCTGATTCCTCCAGCTCCGTTTTTTTCCCTCAAGACTGCTTTGGCTATTCGGGGTCTTCTGTGTCTCCATGCAAATTTTAAGACATTTTGTTCTAGTTCTGTGAAAAAGGCCAGTGGTAGTTTGATAGGGATTGCACTGAATCTGTAGATTGCTTTGGGTAGTAGAGTCATTTTCACAATGTTGATTTTTCCTATCCAAGAACGTGGTATATCTCTCCATCTGTTTGTATCATCTTTAAGTTCTTTCATCCGTGTCTCATACTTTTCTGCATACAGGTCTTTCGTCTCCTTAAGTAGATTTATTCCTAGGTATTTCATTCTTTTTGTTGCAATGGTAAATGGGAGTGTTTCCTTAATTTCTCTTACAGATTTTTCATCATTAGTGTATAGGAATGCAAGAGATTTCTGTGCATGAATTATGTATCCTGCAACTTGACCAAATTCATTGATTAGCTTTAGTAGTTTTCTGGTGGCATCCTTGGGATTCTCTGTGTATAGTATCATGTCATCTGAAAACAGTGACAGTTTTACTTCTTCTTTTCCGATTTGGATTCCTTTTATTTCTTTTTCTTCTCTGATTGCCGTGGCTAAAACTTTCAAAACTATGTTGAATAATAGTGGTGAGAGTGGACATCCTTTGTCTTGTTCCTGATCTTAGAGGAAATGCTTTCAGTTTTTCACCATTGAAAATGATGTTGGCTGTGGGTTTGTCGTATATGGGCTTTATTATGTTGAGGTAAGTTCCCTCTAGGCCTACTTTCTGGAGAGCTTTTATCATAAATGGGTGTTGAGTTTTGTTGAAAGCTTTCTCTGCATCTAGTGAGATGATCATACGGTTTTTCTCCTTCAGTTTGTTAATATGGTGTATCACATTGATTGATTTGCATATATTGAAGAATCCTTGCATTCCTGGGATAAACCCCACTTGATCATGGTGTATGAGCCTTTTAATGTGTTGTTGGATTCTGTTTGCTAGTATTTTGTTGAGGATTTTTGCATCTATGTTCATCAGTGATACTGGCTTGTAGTTTTCTTTTTTTGTGACATCTTTGTCTGGTTTTGGTATCAGGGTGATGACGAGTTTGAAAGTGTTCCTCCCTCTGCTGTATTTTGGAAGAGGTTGAGAAGGATGGGTGTTAGCTCTTCTCTAAATGTTTGATAGAATTTGCCTGCGAATCCATCTGGTCCTGGGCTTTTGTTTGTTGGAAGAGTTTTCATCACAATCTCAATATTCGTGCTTGTGATTGGTCTGTTTATATTTTCTATTTCTTCCTGGTTCATTCTTGGAAAGTTGTGCTTTTCTAAGAATTTGTCCATTTCTTCCAGGTTGTCCATTTTATTGGCATAGAGTTGCTTGTAGTAATGTCTCATGATCCTTTGTGTCTCTGCAGTGTCAGTTGTCACTTCTCCTTTTTCATTTCTAATTCTATTGACTTGAGTCTTCTCCCTTATTTTCTTGGTGAGTCTGGCTAACGGTTTATCAATTTTGTTTATCTTCTCAGAGAACCAGCTTTTAGTTTTATTGATCTTTGCTATTGTTTCCTTCATTTCATTTCCATTTATTTCTTATCTGATCTTTATAATTTCTTTCCTTCTTCTAACTTTGGGGTTTTTTTGTTCTTTCTCTAATTGCTTTAGGTGTAAGGTGAGGCTGTTTATTCGAGATGTTTCTTGTTTTCTTGAGGTAGGATTGTATTGCTGTAAACTTCCCTCTTAGAACTGCTTTTGCTGTATCCCATAGGTTTGGGGTCATCGTGTTTATCATTGGGTCATTTGTTTCTAGGTATTTTTTGATTTCCTCTTTGATTTCTTCAGTGATCTCTTGGTTATTTAGTAGTGTATTGTTTAGACTCCATGTGCTTGTATTTTTTACAGATTTTTTCCTGTAATTGATATCTAGTCTCATAGCGTTGTGGTCGGAAACGATACTTGATACGATTTCAATTTTCTTAAATTTTCCAAGGCTTGATTTGTGACCTAAGATATGATCTATCCTGGAGAATGTTCCATGAGCCCTTGAGAAGACAGCATATTCTGTTGTTTTTGGATGGAATGTCTTATAAATATCAATTAAGTCCATCTTGTTTAATGTATCATTTAAAGCTGTGTTTCCTTATTTATTTTCATTTTGGATGATCTGTCCATTGGTGAAAGTGGGGTGTTAAAGTCCCCTACTATGATTGTGTTACTGTCGATTTTCCCTTTTATGGCTGTTAGTGTATGATCCTTTTAATGTGTTGTTGGGTTCTGTTTGCTAGTATTTTGTTGAGGATTTTTACGTCTGTATTCATCAGTGATATAGGTCTGTAATTTTCTTGTTTTTGTAGTATCTTTGTCTGTTTTTGGTATCAGGGTGATGGTGGCCTCATAGAATGAGTTTGGGAGTGTTCCTTCCTCTGCACTTTTTTGGAAGAGTTTGAGAAGGATGGGTGTTAGCTCTTCTGTAAATGTTTGATAGAATTCACCTGTGAGTGTGCTTCCTGGACTTGATTAACTATTTCCTTTCCCATATTAGGGAAGTTTTCAACTATAATCTCTTCAAATAGTTTCTCAGACCCTTTCTTTTCTTTCTTCTTCTTCTGGGACCCCTATAATTCGAATGTTCATTTGTTTAAGGTTGTCCCAGAGGTCTCTAAGACTGTCCTCAATTCTTTTCATTCTTTTTTCTTTATTGGGCTCTGCAGTAGTTTTTTACACTATTTTATCTTCTAGGTCACTTATCCATTCTTCTGCCTCAGTTATTCTGCTATTGATTCCTTGTAGAGAATTTTTAATTTCATTTATTGTGTTGTTCATCATTGTTTGTTTGCTCTTTAGTTCTTCTAGCTCCTTGTTAAATGTTTTTTGTATTTTCTCCATTCTATTTCCAAGATTTTGGATCATCTTTACTATCATTATTCTGAATTCTTTTTCAGGTAGACTGCCTATTTCCTCTTCATTTGTTAGGTCTGGTGGGTTTTTACCTTGCTCCTTCATTTCCTGTGTGTTTCTCTGTCTTCTCCTTTTGCTTAACTTACTGTGTTTGGGGTCTCCTTTTCCCAGGCTGCAGGTTTGTAGTTCCTGTTGTTTTTGGTGTCTGCCCCTAGTGGCTAAATTTGGTTCAGTGGGTTGTGTAGGCTTCCTGGTGGAGGGGACTGGTGCCTGTGTTCTGGTGGATGAGGCTGGATCTTGTCTTTCTGGTGGGCAGGACTGTGTCAGGTGGTGTGTTTTGGGGTGTCTGTGACCTTATTATGATTTTAGGCAGTGTCTCTGCTAATGGGTGGCGTTGTGTTCCTGTCTTCTGGTTGCTTGGCACGGTGTGTCTAGCACTGTAGTTTGCTACAGTGTAGTTTGCTAGCACTGTAGTTTGCTATCGTTGAGTGGAGCTGGGTATTAGCGTTGAGATGGAGATCTCTGTGAGAGCTTTCGCCGTTTGATATTACGTGGGGCCGGGAGATCTCTGGTGGACCAAAGTCCTGAACTCGGCTCTCCCACCTCAGAGGCACAAGGCCTGACACCCGGCTGGAGCACCGAGAACTTGTCAGCCACGGGGCTGCACAAAGGACTTTGTTTCGGCAGGAGGCAAAAAATGTTCTCTCTTCCCACAAGTAGTCTACATGGTAATATAGGATAAATTTGAAGTGGCTGTTTCCTTGAGTGTTGCCCCACAAATATTGAGTTATGTCTCAAAACAGCTATCATTGGTGGGATGTTCTGGTCTCAGCCATGATCCCAGAGGAACTGCAGGAGGGCAGCAAGATAGAGAAAGCAGACCTGTGCTTCAAGGTACCTATTTACTGGCAGATACAGCTGAGCGGCAGAAGGCCTTGGTCCTTAGGTCTCCTCCAGGCGCTGACTTTTTTGGGAAAGAAAAGTCTAACATCCTCTGGAATCCAGATCTGATTCCAGGAAATGAATGTTTCGCATTTGAAACCCAAGCTTCTGCCCTATGGTTGCCCACAGAAAAGGGTGTGAGAAGGGCAGTGGTCACACTCACCAGGGCAACCAGCTTGACTCAGAGCCTGGCCTGGGGTAGGCATTCGGGTGCTCAGACCCGGGGCCACCCTCCTCCCGCCTTCTCCCGGAGCTTGGATTAGTTATGTGGGGGTTCACGCAGGGTCCCCGCCTGCTTTGGGACTGGGGCACGTTGCCGGGGTGCTCGCCCTTGTCGCCCTCCCTGCTTGGACCCAAGACGATGGTTTTGCGAAGACTGCACTTGAGGAACTTCTGAGACATCTAAGTGATGTGCTTCTAGGCATCTACAGCCATAGACCTTGAGCCGCACGTGGTAGGTAGCCAGGAACACCTATCATTGGCAGATGCCTTGCTTTTTGATCAAATATCTTTCAGCCAGACTTGGAGAAGCTGTTTATTAGTCGATAAAAGAGGATCCAAACACTTCAGCCGTTAATGAATTACTATACCTGGACTTGAAATATAGTGGTTCATACTTTTGTAATCAGAAACTACTCATGACAATGATTTTCCTACTATGGAGGCCTACTGTGGGCCTAAGCTCTGGATCTCACCATGACCCCTTTCATGAAAACTTTGGGTTAAAAATATTAGGTTGAACTACATGAAATTGCCATTTTTTAGGTAAAAAATGGTTAAATATCAGCAATTTCACCTGGATTAGGCTATAATATGCCTTGTGCTGATTTATACCCCACCCCTTTTCACTAAATGTGTGGAACGGGTAGAAGGAGTCAACAACTGATACATGTTGTTCTGTTAATGATATAGCCACTGTGCCATTGATTTTGTGTGTGTGTGTGTGTGTGTGTGTGTGTGTGTGTATGTGTGTGCGTGTGTACAGAATAGGTATATAAATCAGTGCTATTCAGTACGTTAGCCATGAGCCTTCTGTGGCTAATGAGCATTTGAAATGTGGGTAGTCCAAATTGAGGTGTGCTATGAATGTAAATGCACTCCTCACTTCAAAAACTTAATATGAAAAAAAGAATATAAATTATTTCAGTAATAATTTTTATATTGATTATACATCAAATAATAATATTTTGAATATATCTGGTTAAATAAAATATTAATATTAATTTCACTTGTTTCTTTTTACATTTTTTTTGATGTGGCTACTAGAAAATTTGGCTTGTATTATACTTCTGTTTGACAGTGCTGCTACAGACAGAAAGGATTTTTAAAGTCCTTTTCAGTGTACTTTTTTGGCAGATTCAGGAGGAAGACCATTCAAAGTGGCTTTTAGAAATTGCCCTTGGATTATTCTGAGCCCAAATCTGCTTCAGTTTCCTCAAAAAAGGAGGGAAAACCAATCTGGCCTCTAAAAATCTACATTTCAAAAATGACATTATAGACATGTATCCCCTCTCTAATATACAAAATAAATTCTAGCAGCTCATAGTTTTTCCATGTACTTATAGTATTTTCTTTGCTTTTACTTTTTGTTCTCTGTGTTCTTCCTGTCATCACTTTATCAAAATATTGAGACCCTGGCATCGAGCAAGTAGAGATATTCAAGATACATAAATGCCTCACTTATTCAGTACTGAGTTTATCTGAATCACTTGGGGATTGGCTAAGTGTATAAGCTATTCGGATTTCTCTAAAATTGAGACCATGCCACGCAGTGTGGGATTAGTGGGGAGAAAAGTGTGTCAGTCTCCTGGCGCTGACAATTTGAACTGTCAGGGTCAGGGCCCTGTGGTCTCCTCTTGCTCCCCTAATCCTGACTAAGAAGGTAATTTAAGTAGAATCCTGGGGTGCTAAATTAAGGAGGCTCTAATGGGAAAATGGGAAGTGGAGGGTTTAAAGGACACCCATTAATGTGCTCACTTCAAGATGTACTCTCATCAGTGCTTCTTAGGAAGGCACATGCTCGCCAGTAATGCCTTTTCTTTTTGGAACACAACCAAAGGCAAGGATGGAGATTTTTAAACATAATATTTTGAAACCCAAGGGAAGCCAAAATATTGCAGACAGTGATAAAACCACAATTTAGTAATTGTGTTGTGTGATCCTGCAGCATGTGGTGGGGCTGCTAGAAGGGGAAGTGTGATGAGTTTGGGCAGCAGACATTCTACATCTCAAGTTGCCATCTAATCCTTCCTTAAATACGTCCAGGCAGATCTGCTGGGTGTCCAGAAATCCTCTTTTCTCTGTAGTCACATCTTCTAGGCCAAAGAGAAATCAGGGTAAGTATCAGCTAGGGATATCCTTGCTTGCCCTAACAGAAAACCCCCAAATTAAATAATGTGTTTTCTCACATAACAGTAAGTCTGGAGGTAGGCAGTCCAGAAAGCGTACGGTATTTCACTATTGCTATTCTGTTTTATCCTTTGTCATGTCTTACAACATGTCTTACAACCTGTCTTCATGTTGTAAAATTGCTGCTGCAGCTCAGTCATCACATCTATGTTCCACCAGAAGGAAGGTTATGTGCTACACAGCTTTACCTGTGGGAAGGTATATCCCCTTCCAAGGGGCTAGCCCTATATTATTGGCCTGAAGTGGGTTGCATGACTTCTTCCAGATGCCAGGGACTCTGAGTTGGTGAAGAAGCATCTAGAATGTGGATCCCATAGAGCTTTGCCACTCTGACAAAGGAAGACGTAGTCTACATAAACAGCTCCTAGTTCAGTTCTTGGCATATAGTATATAATCAAAAAAAAAAAAAGAATCTTTTAAAAAATATTTCTTTCTTTCTTTCTTTATTTTTGGCTGTGTTGGGTCTTTCTGTGCGAGGGCCTTCTCTGGTTGCGGCAAGCGGGGGCCACTCTTCATCGCAGTGCGCGGGCCTCTCACTGTTGCGACCTCTCTTGTTGCTGAGCACAGGCTGCAGATGCGCAGGCTCAGTAGTTGTGGCTCACGGACCCAGGTGCTCCGTGGCATGTGGGATCTTCCCAGACCAGGGCTCGAACCCATGTCCCCTGCATTGGCAGGCAGATTCTCAACCACTGCGCCACCAGGGAAGCCCCCCCAAAAAAGAATCTTAAAATAACCTTACCTTTGTGGTAGAAAGACCAGATCAAGCAACACTACAACTATATATGCTAAAGTAGTGGTTACTCTGATTAGTGTCTAACACTAACTGAGCATGCCCTTAAGCCTGTTTGACCTATAGAGAGAACACGGGACTCAGTGCTTTACATCTTTCTTACTCCTTGTAACAACCTGATGAAGGAGATATTCTCCCAGATTACAGAGAAGGAAGCTGAGGCTCAAGAAAGCTAAGCAAACTTGCCTAAGGTACACAGCTAATGTGAAGGAGAGCTGGGATTCTAACCCTTGCTTTCAGCCTGTGCCTTTATAACCTCTAAGCGCTCCTATAAGTAGAAGACTCTTGGTAGGTAGTTGGTTTGCCTAGTAACTTGCTAACCCAGTTCAAAGCCTAGAACCAAAGACCTAGGAGTGAATAGCAAAAAGGACTGAAAAAAAAAAAGGAAGAAAAAGTGAGGGTAACTTTGGAGTAGTTGATATAGGTCCCCATATTATGGGCTGTTAAAGGCCTAAATGATGCCAAATTCTGGACTCTCTCAATCTTGGAATATTTTCCATCCGTTCTCCGTTGGGGGGGAGTTGCCATGTCCATATGGTAATGGTTTGTTTGGGGTTGTCCAAGGGCATTCTCAGGAACAGTTAGGCCATTTTGTGCTGGGCGCTGTTCCGGAGGAGTGAGAAGGAGCTGTGTGCGTGTCGTGGGGTGCAACCAGCCCCGCACGGTGGCCCCTGGCTGCCATGAGAGCCAGTAGCGTGGAAGGAGAGGTAGACTGGAATCGCCTCCAAGGAGCGGAGGTTCCCCTAGAATGATGGATCTGCCTTTGATGTCTAGCAGCTTCCAAATAGCGCAGAAATGGTACAGATACATGCCAAAAGGGGAAAAACAACTTTTGATCTAGTTAGAACTAATTAAACTTTCAATGTGCATGAAAGAAACTTGAGTGCTGGCCAGTTGTCTGCTGTGGATGGATTTTGTCAAAGAGCATAGTTGCAAATAATGAAACTAAAGCAAATCTCTGCCTGGTGTCCTGCTTGGGGGGAGTTAATTTTTTGGTCTTTGCTTCTAAAATGTTGAGGATTTCCCCCTTGCAGGCTGAAATTACCTGCAGTCTCTTTTTTTCCTTTATACAGTGATATTGAGTGGGATGTTTTCCTTTAATGTTTTCTCAGAAGGCTCTCTCTTCAACCCTTCCTTGTTGTCATATCTTGTTTAGTCTAATGTATGTTTTTTGTTAGTGTGTGGACTAAAAAAGGTAATCTAATTAACAGGAGAAGGCAAGAAGCCCTGCAGGATTTTGGCAACAGAGAAAAATGTGGGCTCTGGTATTTGATCAACAGCTCCCACTTAAGGCTCACAACTCTTGCCTCGTTAGCAGGGGACTTTTTCGCTCTTCATAAGCAGGCTACAACAGAATATAAAGTGTGTATTTGACAGGACAACAGTCACATCTAAGAGTGGCTTTTGGAAATTTCGGTTGCCTTTATTCAGAGTGACTGGCTTGGTAAATGTTTAGAGGGCCCTAATTATGCTTTGGGATGATTAAAACATTGTGGATTTATGCTGTTTCGCTAAGGAGAAAGGCCTATTCCACATACCAAGAAAGGGGGAAAAAAAAAAAAAAAACCTAAAAGGGAGGAAAGAAAAGAACAAGGGGAGGCGGGTTGGGTGGGGGGCAGTGCACACCGCCCGAGCTTGGAGAGGCGGCCTCTTGGTAGAGCATATGAATCCACTTACATGTAAATTGCTTGTCGCTATGAATTAAGAGAAGGCTATGAAAGAACTGCTTTGCCGTGTTTACTATAGGATTTTTGACAGACTCTTTCCTCTTTCAAGTAAATTTGGCTTAAGTCCATAGTCAGTCCAGTTTTAAGTAAACTCCTCTTTTGTTACATTAACAAGGTTATAACATCACTGGGGCAGATTTCCAGCTGCAGGAACCGAGGCCTAAGTATGGGGCTGAGGGTATAATTAAAACCTTCGGGTGGGAGAGTTAAACTCTCAAGTAAAATTGGATAAAAGGCTAATTGTCCATAGCAACATAATACATGCTTTAAATATCTGTGAAATGAAGATGAAGAGTCGGAGACTTGGAAAAAGTCCTTTTCTACTCAGAATCAAGACCTGAGTTTTTAGTTTAGGATAACGGGCCTTCATTTCTGCAAACACCGTCCCGCCCACCCCCCGAATTTTGAAAGTTCAGTGCCGTCCGCTGTGGCTCCTGTGGCTTGTCTTCTTCTCTCTGTGCTAAAGATCTACCTGCCATCTTTTGAGGAACTTCTCTTATAAAATGGGGAGTGTTTATAGCTAATTAGTGGGACCCATGAGCGGGGGGCCTAGATTTTCTGGTTCCGTAGGTCCAAACAAAGGTGTCACGTACTTTGTCCACATTTGCCGTGTCTTCCTTTAAAGGCGGGCTGGTGATGGGGGTGTGGGTGGGTTGGAGTTGGAGGGGAGTCTGGGAGAAAGGCGCACATACCTTTGGTGACCTTCTCAAGGATGACATCCAGCCAAGCAAGATGATACATTACCACAACACTAAAAAAACAAAACGGATTGTAATGGCAGCTTGTCCTGAGTGAATGCATCGAGAAGGCCCATTTGTTATTCATTAGGAGCAGCCTGGCTGGGCTGGCGTGGTAGGGAGCCTGGAGACTTAAGGTCATTCTACACCCCTGCCCCAGTGGCACGGACAACAGCGAAGACAGCTTTAGCAGCCCCTACACTTCTAGACTTTGCTGATCTGCTGTTTGAAGCTCTGCAGGAATGAAGGTGCTCTAAAACAGTTTAGAGTTACTCCAGGAGGGTGAGAGAGGGGGGGTGGGTGGAAGGGAAGAAGAGGGGGAAAAAAATAAAAAGAAATGATTTTGTGGGCAAAGTGACTTCATGGGGCTAAGCAAAGTGAGCCCAGAGGTGAGAAGTCCTGCAGCTTCCCTCCAGCAGCCCAGGAAGTGTACACCCAAAGAGCTGCAAGTCTCTCCATCTGAAGTAGGGACAATCAGAAGAGAGGGTGTGTGAGGAGCCCGAGGCTGTTGGAGAGTGGTCAGTGTTTGAGGGCTTGCTGGGAGAGGTGCATGACCACGCCCAGCTAATAGAGCTGCTAGGTGCAGCATGGTGAGGCACTGAGGGTGCACTGGGCTGCCGGAAGGGCAGGACAGTTCTTTGTGAGATGCAGGGCTGCAGCTGGAAGGGAACTGGAGCTGGGCAGAGGGAATGAAAGGAGGTGGAAGGCTGGCAATTTGGGACCTCAGCAAGTGGATTGATTGAGAATGTAGGTCCTGCGTGCCAGGAAAACAGGATCTAGTCACTGGGCTCTGAAGCACAGAGTGGTACTGAATCTGGCCTAAACTCTGCCTGCCCTGTCAGCTGGCCTAAACTCTGCCTGCCCTGTCAGTTCTCTTAAGGGAGAACACCCAGGAATTGCGTTTTCGTTATTTTCAGCCTAGTTGTCTTGCAGAGTATTTTTGTCTTGCTGCATAATACAGAGACTTGTGTTTTGAATCAAAAAGTTCCTTCTCACTTTGTGAATTAGAGTGCTTTAAGGTAGGACACACCTACTACTGGAGCTGGGATGCTTCCCAACAGAGCAGAGATACCTATCTTCAGTTTCATTGTGGGCACTGATGTGCTTTTATGATATGCACTGGAGCTTCCTTTCGATATTTTTTTGAATGAACTTTAATTAATTTCTTTAATTGGAATGTAGTTGATTTACAACGTTGTGTTAGTTTCTGCTGTACAGCAAAATGAGTCAGAGTTACTTAGATCACACATTTGCTTCGTGGCAGCTTACTATCAGTAGTGTTTTAAGTATGTTTAAGTGTTGAATAAGAGCTTATAGAGTGTATAAATCCATTTCTCTTGCCAGCATTGTAAATTTAAATTCCTTCTTACATGTACTAAAGACATGTAATACATAAGCCTGGTTATAGCACAGAATAAGAATGACATTATGAGAAAATAATGCTGAGAATGCTATGTTTAATAGGAGCCAACTCGTATTAGTTCAAACTAAAAAAATTTTAGCCATCTTTACATTTCTTTGTCTTTAAGTAGTGTATGTTTCATTTTTAAAATAGAGGTTTTGTTATCGTATGTATATACGTACATACATATATTACAAGTTAGTTTAAGTGAAAAGTAGTACTGCTCTTTCTGTGAATTATTAAGGTTTAATGCCAAGATACGGAAAAATAGTTCTCTTAAATTTTTTGAAGTTATTTATATTTGGGGAGCAGAAATTGGGATTTTCTTAGACCTGGGTTTGATTGAATGACTGTCCATTTGGTAGAGCGCACGGTTGTAGGGAGGTTCTTGGCCATTACACTCTCTCTGAGTCAATAAATATTGAGAAATCAAATGTTTCATGATGAGGGAAGGACTTTTCCTACCAAAAGGCTAATCTTACCAGGCATCTCTTTCTCCTCATTCCCTCCCCAACCACTTTATCTCTCTCAACACAGAGCTTGAGTGTCCCGTATAACACACATATTACCATTGTCATCATTAACTCTTTACTGAAGAGGAGAGAAACAAAACAGTGATATAAGTACTCTCCATACTCACTTTTTCTTTTGTAAATTATTTCTCAATTTTTCTTGTTTTGTTCTGTTTTCTGTATTAATGACCAAACAAAGAGGAGTAGCAGTTTTCTGTTTGGGCAATGAAAAAGTTGTGGAAATAGATGGTAGTGATGGTTACACGATAATGTAAATAGAAATGACTAAAATGACAAGTTTTACATTATATATATTTTGCCACAATAAAGAGTGTTGAGCGAGAGATAGAGAATGAGAAAGGAATAGTAGGGAACAAAGCCCCAGGAATCTCTTTGGTCTTTAACCTCATTATATTCAGGTTTCTGTTTCAGTGTCAACTTATCTGAGAAGGCTTTTCTGATCACATTAGCTAAAATAGCTCCTTTCTTGTTACTCTATCTTCTTACTTTGCTCTAATCTTATTTTTTTAAGTATTTAAAAAAATTAAATAAAATTCACAGAATATGAAATTCATCTTTTTAACTAATTAAGTTTAACTAATTCAGTGATTTTTTTTTGGTGTATTTAAAATGTTGTGCAATCATCGCCACTATCTAACTCCAGAACATTTTCACTACCCCCCAAAACCCCATATACTCATTAAGCAGTTACCCTCTATTAACTCTTTTCCCCTGCCCCTGGCAGCCACTAATCTGCTTTCTATCTCTATGGATTTGCCTTTTCTGGGTATTCCAAAAATGAAGTCCGTATGTGGCCTTTTGTGTTTGGCTTCTTTCATGTAACATAGCACTTTTAAGTCTCATCCATGTTGTAATATGTATCACTACTCCATTTCTTTTTGTTGGCAAATAATATTCCATTGAGTAGATATACCACATTTTATCCATTAACCAGTTAATGGACATTTGAGTCATTTCTACTTTTTGTTATGAATAATACCGCTATGAATATTTGTGTCAAGTTTTTATGTGGATATCTGTTTTCATTTCTCTATGGTATAGATATTTTTCTTCGTAACAGCACCACTATGTACATATGTGTATTGTATGTGTGTATGTGTGTGTGTATTCATTGTCCGTAGGTCCACAGTCCCCATTTTGGAAGGTAAGTTCTGGGAGAGCCTAGACTTTACCTTAGTCTCCATTGCTTAGAACAGTGCCAATTGAATGAATTAGCTAATGAAGAATGAATGGAGTTCTGTATTAGGTGAGCCACAAAGTTCTTCCTGAGCTGCAGAGTGTCTCCTTTGGCCTTTCTCTCTTTTACACCATTCTTTGGGTTGAATATGGCCGGGAGGAACGCTCAAATAAGGGAGCTGTTACTCAGTGTCACAGGAGTGTTGGTAGTCTCAACCAAGATGGTTGCCAAGCTGATGTCTACAGACACAAAACCGAGATGTCTTAACCAACCACGGGCCCAAGTTATTTCTGATGCCGATTACTGCTATCAGGAGAATCAGTTCTTCATGCGACAGGCATCCTCTTGTATTTACAATCAAGGCAGAGATAAAGTTCTTTTTACTAAGTGCCAAGAAAAGCATGATCTTCATCTTTCTCAGAGGCGTGATGTCCATCTCTCCTTTGACAGACATGCCAGAGAGGAAAGAACGGGATGTTGCAGCCTGGGGGTGAGGGCCAAGTATATTTGTATTCACCAGTTGCATTTAAGAGGCCAGAGACATATTTTTACATAAAGCCAAAGTAAAACTTCAATTCCTGCAGAATTTTCGTATACTTCAACAAGAAAAGTATCAGTCCCAGGAGAAGGGAAATAAGGCATTCTACATTTGCCTTCCCATCTTCAGTGAATTCTGGCAGGTATTATTTTATTTTAGCTTTTAGGAATTCTGCTAGCTCCACCTGTGTTTTAATGAACTATATGGTTCCTTTTAAAATACTCTTCATGGATTCTATAGGACTTTGATTCTGTTTGATTAGTTTTTCTTTCTAGTTAATCTGCCTTTAAACATTTGGAAGAAATGGTTCAATTTTTAAAAACTTCCACAGGATGTGATATGTACAGTTTAAATGATAAATCTTTCTCCCCTAAAGAAATGTCAGGGCACAAAAGCAGACATAGTTATCACACTGTTTATTGTTTGACTTGGCTGACGTCCTAGGTTTGGGTTCTCATTTTAATATATTAGAATATACTTTTCTTGGAGGTTTGCATATAACTAATATATGTTTGGTGAGTAAGTGAGCAGCAGGGTAAATTGAAACTGCATTTGACTGAATTATTTTCTCCATGTTTATTAGTTTTTTCTTTTATCAGTGAACGAAGAATTTCTCACCTAGTATGTTATAGGTGAGTACATTTCCATCAAGGTGCTCTTGTGATGGGGTGGCTCAGGACAAGAGATTTTAGGTTTATCGAGTTGGTTGACATCTCCAAAATGCCTTTCAGTCATGGTAGACAAATCATCTGTTGTTGCAGCCTAGGTGGAAATGGGGCAGTTACCTTCCTCTTGGATATTCCCTTGGCTGAATTCTTCTTATTTATTTTAATGGAAATAAAAATTGGTAACAGAATCTTAAAGGAATTCAAGGTTCTGGGCTGCCATAGATAACATCGCTTGGTTTGCTTTGAGCACTTGAAGAAAATTGTAAGACTCACATCAAACAATGAAGAGAAGGCCCCCATTGTCAGCTGAGCTTTGGGGCAGGACCATCCGTTGAAACAAGGGTGGGTGAGTTATCCCGCCACCCTGCCAGCCTCCCCCTGCAGTTTACAGTACGCCAGCCCATAGGAATGTGAATCCCACTTTGGAGCCCATTGTGAATGTGTTTCTGAGTTGTTTAACGTGTTTCTCACAAACAGGACATGACATGTATGGTTTAAATGAAAATAATGGCCTTGCTGCTCGGTGCCAGACCGTCTTTTGTCAAGAGCATCCTGGCAATTGGAACGGCTCTGCGCTGACGTGGCCCACAGCCCGGGTCCTTAGGGGATCTGGACTTGCTGAGTTTCACACAGAGAAGGCTCTTAAATCAGGGGGCCTCCCTGAGGGCCTGCATCCCTGGTGTATGTGTGTGCGCTGTTCTGCAGCAGGCACTAGAGCCGGGCTTGCTTCTGTTGCTTCTGGCCATGAAAGCTTGGCCATGAATTAAGAGAGAGATTTTCTTAGTCTTTGGATTCCTTAACTATGGAGCTTATTTTCAAAACAAAACAAAACGAATAAAATAAAGCAATTACCAAAAAAAACCCAGTTTTTGTTTTGTTTTGGTTTGGTTTTTTTGTGTGGGAGTTTTAAAGCATATCTAGGTACTTTAAGCCTTCTGATAACATAAAAAAATTTTAATTATTTAAAAAACTTGTAGTAAAAGATACATGATGTAAAATTTACCATTTTAAGCATTTTCAAGTGTACAGATCAGTGGCATTAAATGCATTCATATTGCTGTGCTGCCGGCACCACCATCCATCTTCAGAACCTTTTCACCTTCCCAAGCTGAGGCTCTGTACCCATTAAACAATAACTTACCATGGCCTTCTCCTTGCAGCTCCTGGCAACCACCATGCTACTTTCTGTCTCTGTGAACTTGACTACTCTAGGTTCTTCATATGGGTGGAATCATACAGTATTTGCCTTGTCGTGATGGGCTTATTTCACTCAGTATAATGTCTTCAAGGGTGATGATGTTTGATATAAGCAGATTAGAGTATATTGATTCAGTTTTATTGCCTGAGTTCTTTCTATGTGTACCTTTCAATGTACGGCTAATTAACTTGTCAAGTTTTGTGTCCTATGAATGGCATTGGGTCATCCTGTTGCCATAGATCAGTCGTTCTCAACCAGGGGCTACTGGGCCCTCAGAAATACTTCGCAATAACTGGAGACGTTAACTTTGGTTGTCACAGATGAGGAGTAGGGAGGGATGGGATGGTACCGGTGTCTAGAGGCCAGAGGCCAGGGGTGCTACTAAACATCCTACAATGGCCAGGATGGCCCCCACAACAAAGAATTATCCAGCCCAAATGTCAATAATGCCGAGTTTGCGAAATCATGTCAAGGGTTAATGAACTTGCGAGTCATTTATGGGAAAAAAATTCTAGAGAAAAACGCTGGGCATATTTTTATTGAGTAGTTTTGAAATAAATTTCTATGCTGCCATCAATTTATTACTAATTCCTTAAAGCATTAAATATTGGAGGTTAAATACAACCAAATGCAGACTGAGTTCCTGGAGCAACTTAAGTCATAAAAACTTGGAGGATTCAAAAGCATGCATATACTTGTACTTTCATTAATTTTGCTATGGGTTCTTTTTGGAATTTTTACATTTCTGTGCAGATCACCTGGTAACGGGGTTGGGTGGCTGCAGCTGAGCAGAGATTGTGAATCGTGGAGTTGGAGCTAGGAGACCTTGTTCTGGCCTCTGTTCTGTGATGGAGTGGCTGGGTGATGTTCAGCAGTTCTCAATATATTTCTCTCACCTGTAAAATGAGAGAGTTTTTATTAAAATAAAAAGCTATGTCTTTGACAGGAGTAAGATAGAAAATTTTTAAAAAGTGACTGTTCCTTATGGCTGAATTACTGTAAAGTACATTCTGCTACATCAGTGGAGACTAAACATTGCCTTAGTAATAAATGAGTAGGTTAAGCCTGAAGGTGATTGCCAGTAAATGTACTATGTTCTTTGCAAAGGACCTGAGAGACCCTGGGCTCTTTCTGCTGTTATATCCTCTCTTTATTAGGACAGACTCCCACGGCCAACACTGATGTGACACCTCTGTGATCCAATGGACTCATTTTTTAAAAAATACTGTTTTAGATGAATGGATAAAGAAGATGTGGCACATATATACAATGGAATATTACTCAGCCATAAAAAGAAATGAAATTGAGTTATTTGTAGTGAGGTGGCTGGACCTAGAGTCTGTTATACAGAGTGAAGTAAGTCAGAAAGAGAAAAACAAATACCATATGCTAGCACATATATATGGAATCTAAAAAAAAAAAAAATGGTTCTGGTGAACCTAGGGGCAGGACAGGGGTAAAGACGCAGATGTAGAGAATGGAGTTGAGGACACGGGGAGGGGGAAGGGTAAGCTGGGACGAAGTGAG
>NW_006778736.1:0-9063 GCF_000442215.2 Lipotes vexillifer | reverse complement strand
TATATATATATATATATATATATATATATATATATACACATTATTTTTCGTATTCTTTTCCATTATGGTTTGTGACAGGATATTGAATAGAGTTCCCTGTGCTATACAGTAGGACCTCGTTGTTTATCAATTCTATATATAATAGTTTGCATCTTCTAATCCCAAACTCCCAATCCACTCCCCCTTGGCAACCACAGGTCTGTTTTCTATGTTTGTGAGTCTGCTTCTGTTTCGTAGATAAGTTCATTTGTGTCATATATTAGATTCCACTTATAAGTGGTATAAGACTGTATTTTAATTTACTATACTACTTGAAATCATGAAACCATAATCAACTATGTGTCTGATGCCTGTTGAAATTAAGATTAAAAAGATGCTTATAAAAATGTCATTTAATATTCATTTCTCTCAGTAATCATTGCCTAACATATTTTTAAAGATGGAGGAAGGTATTTGATCTCATGAAGTAACTAAAAATTAAGTCTTTCCTTAAATAAGACACCATGGCAATATATTTGGATAAGGGTGATTCTATAAATAAGATCATTAAAATACCTTTTGTTAATAGTAATCTTCTTTAGCATTTGCAAAATATGCTTCCTTCAAGAGGCTTCAAGTGCTTTTTTAATACCTTTGTACTGATTCACAGTAACTGTGAAAACTGCAACAGATCTCCTCTCTAAAAATGTCATTGCAAAAAGAATTTTCTCAATGGAAATAAAGGAATGGAATAAATAGCCCCCCAAAATCTATTGCTTCCTTTATCTCAAAGTGTACAGTCAGATCAATGTCCCATTGAACTTTGCACTGGTGTGAAATCATCTGATGCATTTGGTCAATTTGGGGTGTAACATTTTAAAAATAAGTAGTCAGTCATGTCTAATTGATCAGTTCATGTATCCCCAGCACTTCTTATACGTTCACGATATATAATAGTTGTTCAATAAATATTTAATACCTGAATTTTTAAAAATGTACTTGCTTAAAAAATACTCAGTCTTTGGCTAAATTTTAAAAGTTTGGGAAATTGTTTCAAATTTTGTTTTCAAAAATTTTTATAAATTGTTTCAAATTTTGTGTATAAAGTGAGACTTTATTGCAATTTTCATATCTCGCTATTTAACATTTGCATGATTCAAAATCATATTGTTGAATTGGGCCCCGCTGCTTGCCGCTTACAAAATCAAATTCACAAATGTTGATAGAAAGGAAAGTTGTCTTTAATCACAGTGCCAGCAATCTGGGGAGATGATAGACTCAGTGTCCCCAGAAAAACTACCTCCAAAGATTCTGCTTGGCCATGAAAGCTTTAAAGGGAAGGAGGGAAGTAATCTCAGTTAATCATTGAGATAGGGGGTCAGAGTCATCGCCATCACCCCAGTGCATGCAGACTTGTTGACTTCTTGTGATCTTCCTCTAAACGTTATCTTGTACACACAGTTTGGTCACACAGTTTGAGAGGTTACTGAAGGGGACACTAGGGAAGAGATCTGGTCATCTGTTAATTACTTATTCTTCATTTGTGTTTATTTCATCTACGGAAAGAACCGGCAAGTTAGGCAAGGTATTGCCTGATTAAAAGACTTGAAAGGTGTGCTTGGGCTGGACATGAGTAGAGCATGGGGTGCCTGGTTTAAAAGTTAGTTACAGTATAGTTTTGCTACAGTGACTAGGAAAGGGGCTTCCTGCTGCAGGCGGTTTCCTGCAAAGAGCTGCTTACAATCATGCAATGTAACTATCATAAAATATAACTATCTTGGGACTTCCCTGGTGGTCCAATGGTTAAGACTCTGCACTCCCAATGCAGGGGGGCCTGGGTTTGATCCCTGGTCAGGGAACTGGATCCTGCATGCCTCAACAAAGATCCTGCGGGCCACAACTAAGACCCGGCACAGCCAAATAAATAAATAAATGTCAAAAAATAAATAAATAAAATGTAACTATCTTGTATGTTCAACTGGTGCATTTCTCTTCCAAATTGACTCTCATCCCTGCATCTTTCCAATTTTGGTTCATAACACCCAGCCAGTCACCCAGCAATTAGAATTTCATTCATCACGAGGTAAATCCTATTTTTTCAAGTCTTTAAGATTTAAAGCAAGAATATGTAACCTACACGATAAGTACTCTTAACATTAGTTTCCCAAATAATCATTTTCATAAAATATTACTGGTGCTCCCATATATTACTCATTCCACCTCTAGCCCTTCCCCACCTCTCCACCCCAACCCCAAAACAACCAAGGACCATTAGGAATATATGAAGTACAATGCTGACTCACTAGCATTTATATATGTGTGTGTATATATACAGATGTATATAACAATATAAGTATATGTACAATCCATTCAGTAGGTGGTGACTCCAACCCTCTTCTCATTATAGCCAGTAAAGAGTTAAAAATGTTCATAATTCATTATTTGAAAGAGCAAAAGTTATAAACAATGTAAATTTTCTATAATGATGCCTGGCTAACTAAATTATGTTATATTCATTCCGTGGGCTACTATACAGAAAGTAAATATTCTAAATTAAGTCTCACTTCTAAGTCACATGGCTTCTGTCTTGGCGGCTTTACCTTTAGAAGCTGGCTTGAGACAGGAGCCCTGAGGCTTTAGGCAAAAGGAAGATGGGGGGAATGTAATATATGGGTCTCGTCACCTCTAACCATCCGTGTAGGGTTTTTTCTTTCCTTGATGGCAGTAGAAAGACCTCACTTCCATAACATACTACTCTTGATACTTTCTTTAAAGCTACTTTTTGTTAAAGATTCTCTCATGAGGTATTTATCTGGGAGTTGGGAGGCTAAGGCGCTCAGGTCCTGGCTCTTCAGTGAATTTAACTGTGTGACCTTGGGCAAGTCACTTAACTTCTCTGTGCTTCAGTCTCCCTATCTTGTAAAATGGGAGTAATACCTACCTCACAGGGTTGTGGGGATTAATTAGATATAATGTCTGTAAAGCATCTAAGGTTCTTGAAGAAGGTGCTATATAAATACAAAATAATATCTATTAAAGTTGGTTTACTTGTGAAAAATAAAACAAAATCAAATTACAAGAAAGTAGCAATTCATATAGGAAAATATTCAAAATATATTTTGAAATCAAAAGGCAGATTTTAAAATGATATGGTCCTAATTTTGTATAAATAATTTATATATATATTCATTCATATGTACATTCACACAGACATGAAAGCTGCAAAATAATAGGAAGGAAAACACCAAAAGATTATTGATAATAGTGATTTTATCTGAGTTACAGAATATTGGGAACTGTTTTTCTTTTTCTTTCTTTTTCTGACTAGCAATCGAGCCTGTGTCCCCTGCATTGGAAGTGCGGAGTCTTAACCACTGGACTGCCAGGGAAGTCCCTGGGAGTTGTTTTTCTTTATTGTATCAGTACTTTATATTTCCTGCATGTTCTTATAATGCTCATGTATTACTTTTGTAGAAAAAGACTTTTTATTTTATTTTGTTTCCTTAGAACAGACATCAGCAAACTTCTATAAAGAGCCAGAGAACAAATACTTTTGGCTTTGTGGGCCTTATGGTCTCTGTCTCAACTACTCAACTCTGCTGTTGTAACAAGAATCAGCCATAGACAATACATAAATGCATGGGCATGGCTGTGTCCCAATTAAATTTTATTTACAGAATTAACAGTGAGCTGCATCTGGCCCTCAGGATGTAGTTTGCCAAAGTGTCCTAGAACAGTAGAAGTAAGGAGAAATAGAATTGGGAGAAAACATGGTGGTCAAAGAGTGGGGCAGTTCTGCGTGGAGTTAGGTGCTGGTCTCTGGAGTCAGAGTGGTCAAACAAGAAGGAAGCTAGCTAGAGTGTTGTCCCTGGGGATGATGAATTTGTCTGGATAATAGCAGGGTGAGGGTGGAGGGCAGGAATGTAAACCAGGAGCTAAGACTTTCCAGCTCAGAGGGAGTAACAGGTCAGAAGATGGCAGGGACAGTAGAGGGAGGCTGATGCAGCCATGTGACATGACCCTCAAAGAAGCAAGTTTTTATGCAAGCACAGAGGACTAAGTTCCTGGAAATAGCACTGGGAAATGGGGAGGATGCCAATGTTACTAAACGTTAAGTATCCACTTCAAAGTTCTTATGGAGAAGTTGTGTCTTGGAGAAAAGCCAGGCTTAAGTTGAGTCAAGGAAATGCCTAGGTACTAATAAGTGGGTAAGCTTATTTACTAAGGAATGGGAATTTCAGAAGACACAATGGAAAGAAAGATTTGGCCATAAGAGGGATCCTTGATGGTTTGAGGGAGAAGAGGCAGAGAGTGCAAAGAGGACGATACTGCCAGGAGAGGACAGACATGTTTGGGGCCTGTTGGGTTTACAGGGATCAGTGTCCGGAATGAGCAGGCAGTAGCTTACATTAATTATAGTTTGGTGAGTCAAGAGTCGGCAATGGGATTAATTAATTCCCAGGCCCTCAGTACAGTAAAAAATAGCAATCTCTGGAGGATGGGAGGTCTTTTCCTAACCAGGTAGCTGCTACCCCCTCTTTCCCCCATCCCATCTCACCCAAGGCCCATACTTGACTAAGTTTCCTTAGGTCCCCATTGAGACAAGCCATGGATATGACTTGATTGGGCAATAATATTTTTATCATCTTTATTGCATTCTCCACTGCATTCCTTTTTATTCACTTCACCTCTTGGTGCATTGCCTGAAGGAAAAACTCAACAAGTAAGGAAGGAAAGAATGACCTCCTAACCAAATCTTGCCAGCTCCAGCCTTTCCTTTTTCCAACTGTCCCATACTGGGCTGCCAGATGTACGTACACAAAGTCCAGATTGTGGCACTCTCCTAATCAAGAAGGATTCATATGATCACAGATCTCCAAAGTAGGGGGTGCAAACCCCAGGGAATGCACAAGATAAATCACTGGCTTATGGGGGAAAACTATTGGAAATCTATTTTTCTAGTTTTTAATATTTTACTAAATTTATTAGCTGCATGCATTTTGATCACATGATAATGATTTTTCCTTTTAAAAGACTATTTTTTGAAGTTGCAGCAAAATTAAACAGAAAGGACAGAGATTTCTCATATACCCCTGTGCCCACATACGCACAGCTTCCCCCATTATCAGCATCCCCACCAGAGTGGCACGTTTATCGGTGAACCTACATTGACGCATTATTATCACCCAAAGTCCATAGTTCATATTAGAGCTCATTCATGGTGTTTTACATTCTAGGGCTTGGACAGATGTATAATAACATGTATCTACCATTATAGTATCATACCGAATAGTTTCACTGCCTTAAAAATCCTCTGTTCTCCATCTATTCATCCCTCTCTCCCCGCCCCATTCCTTGGCAACCATTAATCTTTTTACTGTCTCCACAGTTTTGCTTTTTCCGGAATGTCATATAGTTGGAATCATACAATATGCTGCCTTTTCAGATTGACTTCTTTCACTTAGTAATATGTATTTAAGGTTACTCCATGTCTTTTTAAGGCTTGATGGCTCATTTGTTTTTAGAGCTGCATAATATTGCGTAGCCTGGATGTACCACGGTTTATTTATCCATTTACTTACCAAAGGACATCTTGGTTGCTTCCAAGTTTGGACAGTTATGAATAAAGCTGCTATAAACATCCAAGTGCAGGATTTTTTCATGTGCAGGTTTTTGTGTGGACATAAATTTTCAGTTCATTTGGGTAAATGCCAAGGAACATGACTGCTGGATCATGTGGTAAGACCGTTTAGTTTTGTAAGAAATGCATCAATATTTTGGATTTTGGCCATTCCAAAAGGTGTGTAGTGGTATCCCACTGTTGTTTTAATTTGCATTTCCCCGATGACATATTATGTGAAACATCTTTTTATATGCTTATTTGCTATCTGTATATCTTCTTTGGTGAGATTCAGGTCTTTTGCCCATTTTTTAATTGGGTTGTTCATTTCCTTATTGTTGAGTTTTAAGAGTTCATTAACTATTTTGGATTAAAGTCCTTCATCAGATTATGTCTTTTGCAAATAATTTTTCCCAGTCTGTGACTTGCCTTCTCATTCTCTGAAAGGGCTCTATCTTTATTTTTACCTGCAAAGAAAGAAGTTAAGCTTTGCTAATATTTAGCATATCAATTATTGATATAAATGTATATAATAACTAGTCATACATATATTGGGAATGCATATTCAAATATTTTGTTACTAGTAGGGTGCATGATCAAAAAATTTAGAAACTCCTAATGCAGGGAATAAAGTCTAGATTCCTTATCTCGGCATCTAAGTCCTTACAAAACCTGCTACACCCCTTCTCTATCTATCTTCATACGTCAGATTGTCTGATCCATTTTAATCTATCCCTTTGGTTTTCAGCCTACGCAGGACATCGCCTTGTGCTTAGAAAGCCTCAAATAAAGTCTCTGTTGAGATGAGACATGGTACAATGACACTACGTCCTTCTGTGCCCTCTCCAGTGGAAGTGTGGAATGCAGTTGAGGGCTCCCTGTCTCTAAGGGCCAGCAGTCGGTGTTGACATATTCCTGTCTCTGCATTGGCTTGTAGGGTATTTTACCACTCTCCCTGAAACGTTCATTCTCCTCTGCCATTGGGCTGCCCGTTCCCATCCTTGTCACTATGACTCTACCACCGTCCGGGACTCCCCAAGATTCACGAGTGGCTTTAGTGTCTCTCCTTTCCTGCCTATCTGACTTCAACACCCCTGCCGATGGGCCACCCACCCGACATCCGAATCTCTCCCCATCTTGCCTCCTCTATCGCTCCTCTGCTTCTGCCACCCTCCTGTTCCTACAGTCGCACCCTCGTGGAGCAGTTGTCTTCATCCCACCCAGCAAACCTTGCTCTGCCCTTGCTCTTTTCATGTGCAGGTTTTTGTGTGGACATAAATTTTCAATTCATTTGGGTAAATACCAAGGAACATGACTGCTGGATCATGTGGTAAGACTGTTTAGTTTTGTAAGAAACTGCCAAACCATCTTGCAAAGTGGCTGTAGCATTTTGCATTCCCACCAGCAATGGACGCGCATTCCTGTTGCCTTTTCTTCCACCTCTCACACACCCTTGGTTAGGTTGAACTGGCTTTTCAGCTTCACTGAGAGCTTCAGTCCCTCTGTCTCTATGAGTCCAATCTACCGGACCCCTCGTGGTTTCACTTCCTTGTCTGTGAGCCCCAATCCCGCAGTCATTTCAGTGACACCCGCACAGCACCCTCTGCAAGTCTTGACCTTCTTCCTCTGGACCACATGTCTTTCCAGGACCCAACTCCAGCTGGACTTGCCCGTTTCTGTTCACAGCCTGCTGAGTCCAGCTGAAGGACCTCCCATCGCTTGGCCCTTGGTGCCCTGACAAGTGTGCCTCTCCATCCCCGGGTGGGACCACAAGGCTCCCCAGGCTCACGCTCCTCATTTTTCCTTTATTTCCCACTCTGCCCAATGGCGACTCCACATATCTGCCTCCTCAAGTCCCTGATCACACTCCCATATCTCAACCCTCAACAGGTTGAAACTCCCAGTTTCCAAATAAAAGAAATGATCCCAGGTCAAAATTCCCTCCACTTCCCTCCAGTTCATTTCCAAAGTCGCCCATTCTTACCTCCTTCCCTCCTGCTCAGAGTAGGTGTCCTTCTCTTCTCTCAACTATCCTCCCACCTCATCTCACTCCCTCACTTTCCCTAATTACATTGCCCTCCCCCAGCAGCCGTTCTACCCTAAATCAGCCTCACTCTCTCCACTGACCGTAAACACATTCAGATAATCCCCATCCTAAACATTCACTCTTCCCTGGATCCTGCATCCCTCTCAAGCCACTTTCTATCCCTCCCCTTCCCCTTCCCATCAAACCTCCTTTTTAAAAATGTTTACTTAAATTTTTTTTAAATGTTAACATTCTCACTAAAGAAAATTTGGAAAATACGGAGAAACTGAAAGAATTAAAAACAAGTGCCTCCTTCGGTCCTATATCTCAGATACAAACGTTATTGACATTTTTTCTGCATTGTATTCATCTTCCTCTGCTCCATAGAGGTGCTTTGTAAAACAGAGTCAAATTACCCTGTAGTTTTAGTGGTCTATCCGGCTCTTAAGCTTGTAACTTAACATTGTAACATAAACAGTTTCTGTTACTACACAGGCCTCACAAACATAATTTGTAATGACTGGTCAGTATTCCAGCAAATGGTCACACCATAGTTTACTTAACCTCTTCTATTGTTGGATATTTAGGTGGTTCCTGCCTTCTCACAGTTGTAAGTGGCATGACAATTGTTAAAAACAAGACAACAGGCCCCAAATGGAGTTGCTAAACCCCACATCACCAAACCAAGACTTGACTTAAATACAGTCTGGCTCTCCCAGAAACGGAACCTTAAACCAGTCAACCAGGAACTGTCTGGTCAGCACTAGTTAGGTAACCTGCCACCATCCCCTAAAGGAAAGTAGCTTTGCAATAACCAACCCACTTTTTGCCTAGTATAACTTCCTTGTTCCTACCCCTTTCTACCTGTAAGTCTTTCACTTTGTACAGCTCCTTGGAGCTTCTTGCTATCTGCTCGATTGGATGCTGCAATTTGAATCGGTTTTTGTAAAATTTTTTAGTATATGCCTCAGTTTATCTTTTAACACAATATTATTATGCATAACATTTTCCAATATTTATGAATACTTTCTAAGGGTAGAGTCTCAGAAATAGAACTAATATTCCAAAGTAATAGGAATATGTAAAGATTTTTGGCATTTATTGTCAAATTGCTCTCCAAACAAATTTTACTGATCTACACTGCCAAAATACGAGACTACCCATTTTACTGAACTTTTGCCATCACTCCACATTATCATTAATTCCCCCGCAAAGTGTTAACTTATAATTGCTTTAGCAATTAAGAGATAATTTAGTATACCCCTATCACATCTCAATCCATTATACTTTGACTCATATTCACACCAATATAATGAAATTACTCTGGAGAAAGGTCACCACTGACTTCCTCATCTACCTAAGCCATTGATCCACTTATTAGTTTTTTCTTCTGTTAACTATTTAATCCCTCTGCAGTGTTGTTGTTTACCCCCCACTT
>NW_006778735.1:0-1667 GCF_000442215.2 Lipotes vexillifer | reverse complement strand
CCTTTTTTTTTTTTTTTTTTTTTGTAGTTTAAGTCTGTCTCACGCACTATTTGGGACACACATATTATACTAAATAATTATTGTGTAAAACCTACCCCAGACTTCCTCTGAAGTCACTCTGGATGGGTTCATTCACGAGGTGAGGAGGAGGCGGAGACAGGCATGGTGCATGGCAAGCTGTCACTGGATGGACAGGGAGCCTGGAGATGTGAGAGGTGACTGGGGAGGAGCGAAAGGAGGGGAGGGAAAAGAGCAGAGAGGAGTGGGGTCACCGAGGGCGTCAGCAGATGGGGAGCCTGAGGCCCTGCAGGGGAAGTATACTTTGCATGGCCATCACTGTGCCTGCAGTGGCTGCCACCCCCTGGGAGAGGAAGCTGTCCCATCCTCACCCCCGCTCAAGGAGTCCACGTTTGCACCTCATGACCCCACCAGCCACAGTTAGTTGGACAAGAATGGGTCCTGAGCCAAAGGCAGCCAATCCAGGGCCAGAATCTCATTGTGACTCAATGAGAAGAGCTAAACCGGCCTGAGCAGATCCCAGACCTGAGTTTCGAGATGAGGAGAGACCGAGGCAGCCAGAAGGGGGATCTGAAGCTGGAGGAGATGTGGAGAGAGGCTGAGAGGCCATGAGGGGCTGTGCAAAGGGGGGTCATGAGGGAGGGAAGCTGTGTGAAAGAAGAGGCTGAGAGGTCAGGAAACTAGGTCCTGAGCTAGGTCTTAGGTCTCCAGATAAGACCCCACTCTTGAGAAGCTCTCCGTCTAGTGGGATCAGACCCCTAAGGAATGAAGCCTGGGACTCAGTATACAGATAGTGAGATATGCAATATACTTCTGGGACTTAGAGGAAGAAAACTTCAACTCTGCCTGGCAAGAAAACTTCAACTCTGCCTGGAAAATTGGGGAGGGCTTCTTAGGGGAGGTGGCCCTTGAGCAGGGCCATGGAGGATGAATAGAAGTTTACTGGGAAAGAAGGCAGGAAAGGGGTTGAAGGCACTAAAAAGCAAGAGTTCCTGATGTGGTGAGGTTGGATTAGAGATGAAGACTTGGAAGTTGCCGGTCTTGAGGTTACAAGTGGGATGAGGCTGGCCAAGGAGAGAGCAGAGACCAGGGTCACAGGCTGCTGCTTTTGGGGGCCAGGCGGGCACATGAGTGAACTAAGTTGGTCAGGTGTGAGAGAGATCTTATGGCTTTGTGGGTCTGCTTCTATTTTCCATTTTTAAAAGGGCAGGGATCCAACCATTGCTCTCTAATTAAAACAAACCAGTGAAATGATGAAGAACAAATGTCCCCATGGCCAACTGGAAAGTCCACAGTCTGCCTAAAACAAACTAGACTAGCCACTAGAAACACCAGGGGCACTTTTACAAAATAGGATTCCTGGACCCCATCCCTGGAGAATATGACTTTATTGGTCCAGGGTGGGGCCTGGACAGCAAAATATTTTAATAGCTGCCCAGGTGATTCTGTGGTTCTAAGGTATCACCAGAGGTGAAAACCAGTGGTCCGAAAGGAATGCCACTTGGTGCCTTGCAGGAACGTGTCTTCCCAAATTTTTGATTTTTATTTTCCTTTCTTTTTTTTACTTTTTTTTTTTTTTTGCAGTACGCGGGCCTCTCACTGCGGTGGCCTCTCCCGTTGCAGAGCACAGGCTCCGGACGCGCAGGCTC
>NW_006778734.1:0-1770 GCF_000442215.2 Lipotes vexillifer | reverse complement strand
AGGAATGCTCAGAGCACCAATAAGTTTCCTCTATAAATGCTTCTTTCACTAAGATTGGACCTCTGACAAGCCATTCCTGAGTGCTCAACCAGATGCTCTGACATGAACCCAAAGCATGTGACATTTGTTCTGTCCATCTACAGTTATGGCAACCTGCATCCCATCTGCTAGGCTCTGAGGCAGCAGACCAGAGAGAGATGGGGCAGGGGAGGGAGACTGGCTTACCTCCCTCTGAGATGCGGATGGAATGGACCGTGGCAGAAGCGATGAGCAGCAGTGTTCTGCCCCGGCCTATGTGCACGTGGTAGTCTGGGTCATGGCCAGGATTCCAGGGCTGCAGCTCAGGCCACTGATCAGGGCACTCAGCTGCCACTGCAAAGGACAGAGAGATGTCACTGCTACCACTCACCAACGTCCCCAAGCAAGGACTGCCACAGACCATAAGCAGGGTGGGGTGGGGAGTCTATCATGCATTTTCATGGCCCTTGCCTTCTCCCTACTAGAGCTCAAAGCAGGGCCCTAGAAAGCAAAGAGAACCCCTGACATAGGAGCCAGGAGGCCTGGGATTTAGTCGAATGTCCTTCATTAGTTCATCCTTTATCTGTGAACAAGTCACTTCCCTCTTTTGGACTCAGTTTTTCCCTTTATAGAATGAAGGGTAGACCAGATGACTCCTCAAGACATTCCAAGATCTAAAGTTAGGCAATGATTTACCCAGATTACTTGTATTCCAAGGCATCCTTTCCCCTGGAAAGCATTGTTTAAAAAGTTGGCAAAGCCTTTTCCTCTTCTGCCTGAGAATTTGACTTTTAGTTAATTTTCTCTGTTTCCCTGGAAGCCTGAGAAAGATGGTATTCTATAAAGCATGTTACCAAGCAATCTTATAACAAAAGTGACCCCTGATTAGTAAATGGCATCTAAACTGGGAGGAACTATGCAAAATTTATAATGATCCTGGTGGAGATGTCTTGCTTGGAGGCTTCCCTGAGGGCAGGGACTCTCGTAATTGGGCAAATCCCACACAGCAACTCTGAAAGTTACATCTACGGAGTTGCTATAAGAGATACTAGCTCTGACGGGGCAATACCCACACTTGTTCAATGACAGTCTTGTTCCCTCTCACCTAAGGAGCTGTCACCTGGGGAACAAAAGAAGATAGCTTCTGGAAGCTTGTAGAATGCTTCCAAGACCACTCTCACGGAAGAGAAACGCCTGACGCTGCTCTGATGGTGGGCGGTGCTTCTGTCCTAGGCCCTTTGAAGTTATCCTGATGCCAGGCATGGCCTGTGGTAGCCTCATGAGTCTGAATGTTTAGTTGAACTCAAAGCCCCCATGGTGGGTGTTGCAGACTTCTCCCCGATGCAAACAGAAGCAGTGGGAGGAGTCTCTCCTCCTATGGCTAAGAAGGCTCTGTACCCCAGTGGGGTACCATGTATGGTGAACAGAGGAGGACTGTCTCAGAAACTGGGAATATCTCCCTGGACAGCAGGGAAAAACCCAGAGGGAAAGGAACAGGAAGAGGCAACGGACATAACAAAGTGAGAATGGCTTGCCTCAGAGATGGAGCCCCAATGCCCTCTTTTTTTTCGCTCACTAGAAAGTTGTGAGCAAGCATGAAATAGTAGATTTTTTTTTTTTTTTTGCGGTACGCGGGCCTCTTACTGTCGTGGACTCTCCCGTTGCAGAGCACAGGCTCCGGACGCGCAGGCTCCGCGGCACATGGGATCCTCCCGGACCGGGGCACGAACCCGTGTCCCCTGCATCGGCAGG
>NW_006778733.1:0-2295 GCF_000442215.2 Lipotes vexillifer | reverse complement strand
GCGGCTGGGCCCGTGAGCCACGGCCGCTGAGCCTGCGCGTCCAGAGCCTGTGCTCCACAATGGAAGAGGCCACAACAGGGAGAGGCCACAACAGTGAGAGGCCCATGTACTGCAAAAAAGAAAAAAGAAAAATTAAAAGGAAACCTATGGAATTGGAGAAAATATCTTCAAATATTATATCTGATCAAGGGTTAATATCCAAAATATATAAAGAACTCAAATAACTCAATATCAAAAGAAAACAACACAAAACAAAACAAAACCCACCTATCAATTAGATTAAAAAATAGGCAGAGAAGGGCTTCCCTGGTGGTGCAGTGGTTAAGAATCTGCCTGCCAATGCAGTGGGCACGGGTTCGAGCCCTGGTCTGGGAAAATCCCACATGCTGCAGAGCAACTAAGTCCGTGTGCCGCAACTACTGAGCCCGTGTGCCACAACTACTGAAGCCTGCACACCTAGAGCCCGTGGTCTGCAAGAAGAGAAGCCACCACAATGAGACGCCCGCACACTGCAACAGAGTAGCCCCCACTTGCCGCAACCAGAGAAAAGCCCACGCGCAGCAACGAAAACCCAATGCAGCCAAAAATAAAATAAATCAAATTTATTTTTTTAAAAGTGGGCAGAGGAACTTAATAAACATTTTTCCAAAAAAGACATACAAATGGCCAACAGGCACATGAAAAAGTTTTCCATCAATAATCATCAGGGAAATGCAAATCAAACCCACAATGAGGTATCACATCACACCCGTTAGAATGGCTACTGTCAAAAGGATAATAACATATGTTGACAAGGATGTGGAGAAATGGGAACCCTGGTGCACTGTTAATGGGAATGTAAATTGGTGCAGGCACTATGGAACAACAGCATGGAGGTTCTTCAAAAAATTAAAAACGGAACTACCATGTGATCCAGCAATTCCACTTCTGGGTATACAGTCAAAGGATATGAAATCACTATCTTGAATGAAATCTGCACCCTCATGTTATTGCATCATTATTTACAATAGCCAAGATGTGGAAACAACCTATGTGTCCATCGACAGATGGATAAAGAAAATGTGATACACACACACACACACACACACACACACACAATTCAATCTTAAAAGGAAGGAAATCCTATCATTTGCAACAACATGGACGGACCTTGAGGGCATTATGCTAAGATAAGTCAAGCAGAGAAAAATAAATATTGTATGATTTCACTTATATGTGGAATCTGGAAAAACCAGAGCTGGTGATTACTAGAGACAAAGGGTAGAAGGTGGGGAGATGGGTGAAAGTGGTCAAAGGGTATTAACTTCTAGTTATAAAATAAGTAAGTTCAGGCAATGTAATGTACAGCATGGTGACTACAGTTAACAATACTTTATATCTGAACATTTTTAAGAGAACAGATCTTACAAATTCTCATCACAAGAAAAAAAAAACTCATTAACTATGTGAGATGCACCAAAACTTGTTGCAAGTATTAAGCAGAAAGGGTGTGCGAAGCTCCTGACATACAGCAGGTACTCAATAAATGTTGTCAATTATAATCTTCCTCCTTTCCCCTCCCATATCTTTGCTCATCCTGATTTTTTTGCCTTGGTATGTACTCCTTACCTCCCGTATCACTGAAATCTTACTCATTCTTTAAGTATCAGATGAAATATTACATTTCATATGAAGTCTTTCATATCTTTTATCAACCTGAGAAGAGCACTTTTTATTTTAACTTTACTTTCTACTTCTCATATTTTATTCTGGTAAATGTTTCCCTTACCAGACTATAAGCTTTTTGAGGGAAGGGACAACATTTGGTTAATCTACTTCTTAAAATTTAACCAGTGCTCTATCTTTAAAAGATTCGATAAATGTATTTACTAAGAACAGAAATAAGAAAAGCAGGTGTGCCCATCAGAGTCCTGGGAGTTAACCTGGAGCTATGCATGTGTAGGTAATGGAAGTAACTGATTAGCAAGCAAGAATCTAAGAGAGAATGTAAAAAGAAAAGAACTTCTGACATGTTTTTTTCCATCTCCCAAGTGAGTTAGGGATCCATGAAACCTCTCTATCAAACCCCAGAATCTGAGTTGGCTCCCTTAAGATTTCTTTCCAGTTAGGACCTGAGTAGATCATTCCTTGAAATTCCTTTCTCCTTTATCTGTCTCTAGAGTGAAGACAAATTTAGGTTACATGATTCAGAATTTCACAGCTGGAATTACACACTAGAAATCATCCGAACTCGGGCTTCCCTGGTGGAGCAGTGGTTAAGAATCCGCCTGCCAATGCAGGGGACACGGGTTCGAG
>NW_006778732.1:0-369 GCF_000442215.2 Lipotes vexillifer | reverse complement strand
TGCGAGCACAGGTCACTATCCACACCTCCCCTCCTGGGAGCCTGTGCAGCCCGCCACTGCCAGTGTCCCGTGATCCAGGGACAACTTCCCCGGAGAACACACGGCGCGCCTCAGGCTGGTGCAACATCACGCCGGCTTCTGCTGCCGCAGGCTCGCCCGGCATCCGTACCCCTCCGTCCCCCCGGCCTGAGTGAGCCAGAGCCCGCGAATCAGCGGCTCCTTTAAGCCCGTCCTGTCTGAGCGTAGAACAGACGCCCTCTGGCGACCTACACGCAGAGGCGGGTCCAAATCCAAAGCTGCACCCCAGGAGCTGTGCGAACAAAGAAGAGAAAGGGGAATTTCTCCCAGCAGCCTCAGGAGCAGCGGATT
>NW_006778731.1:0-249 GCF_000442215.2 Lipotes vexillifer | reverse complement strand
GATTTGCATTTCTCTAATGATTAGTGATGTTGAGCATCCTTTCATCTGTTTGTTGGCAGTCTGGATAATCTGTTTGGAGAAATGTCTATTTAGGTCTTCTGCCCATTTTTGGATTGGGTTGTTTTTTCTTATTGAGCTGCATGAGCTGCTTGTAAATTTTGGAGCTTAATCCTTTGTCAGTTGCTCCATTTGCAAATATTTTCTCCCATTCTGAGGGTTGTCTTTTGCTCTTGTTTATGGTTTCCTTTG
>NW_006778730.1:0-294 GCF_000442215.2 Lipotes vexillifer | reverse complement strand
GATGGGCATTCCCGCCCACAACAGGGCTCTCACCTGCAGTAGCCGGCAGGGGTAGCGATGAAGGTCCGGGTGAAGGAACGCACACAGCCCTGAGAACTTCCTTCCACTTCAACGGCAAACAACAGTACCCCTTACAGCTGCATGTGCTGTACACGCTCACACAGCGGTCCGCAGTCAGGGTGTGACTGGACACTCATGCTGAGAGGGCAGTTGTTCACGGGGGCCAGGGTGTCGGGAATGGGGAGGGCAACTATAGGAGCAGTCTGCGCCCAGTGACAGGGCCCCTGACGACCA
>NW_006778729.1:0-1688 GCF_000442215.2 Lipotes vexillifer | reverse complement strand
ACCGAAAAAAAAAAAAAAAAAAAAAATTGTGTTTTCTTAGGAAATCATAAAATATAGCCTTTCATTAAATTTAGGTTGGAGTACGACATTAATCACATCTTCACTTCTGTTGAAGACAGTATAAATGTGATTGGTTTAAACAATTATAAATAAACAGATTCGGGATAGATGTGAACAACTTAATAAATCTGATATGCAATAAGAAATGTGGAGCTTTACTAATTAAAAAATTACACAAGATGAATAATATCTCTTCCTTCCTGCAGAATTAATATTATGGTTTACATGAAAGAAAATAAAAAACTGATTGGCAACTGAAGAGAATTATTCCAACCTGACTATACTCTAATAAGGTACTTGCTTATTTCTTTGAAGCTTTTCAGAAAGACACTAGCTAAGTAAATCTTTTGTGCCTTACTAATTGGTCTAGAAGTTCCTTAAGCAACTATCTGCTTTGACACCTATACCTTTTATAGACTTTCACTGTCTGATAAGGATTTGATATCAACTATGTGGTATCTGAATGACCTATATAAAAAAAAGAAAAAAAAGACTTGAACTATCAGTGTTTATAGAATTGGAAAAATAAATTTTATTTTATAAAAGACCTAAGGATATATAAGATACCTGGGTCTACAATTTCACAGTTTCATTTTTAAGACTGGGTGTACAAGATATCATAAGGCACCAAAAAGTTCTCCCCAAATATTAGCTATAAAGAAATAAAAGTTTTGCTTACTGAAGTTCATTTTTCTTCATTGTTCCTTTGTTAAGAAAATAAAAATTATGGCCATTTTCCTTTTTTCTTAAATAGGTTTAAATATACTATCTAAATATGCATTGCTACCCAAAGGCACCTGATTCTTTTCTAGAATCTTCTCTCCATTTTACCCTCTCTTTTTAGAACTAAGCCCCATCTCAAACAGAATTCAACAAACTATAATCAGCAAAGAAAGAGGTCATAGATTACAAATATATATTTGAATCAATCTTTCCCTTGACCTCTCAGGATAGAGACTGTGCTATAAAATAAATATATAAAGCACTTACAATAAACAAGTATTATATTTACCCAAGCTATAAACATCTTTCTCTTCAGCCTTCTCTGTTACACATTTTCCTCACCAGAAGAGAGACATTTCTATCTTGGCTTGACAAAAGACAAAAAATATCTCAAACTCTTTTAGTTATTCTTCAGTTACTTTGTGATAAATGAAGATAGCCCTATCTGTGAGCAAAGAAGATTGCAATCATCTCATCTGAGCCTAATCTCCTGAGGCACAAGGTCTCAAAACCCAATGATATAATTTAGCATAGATACAGCAAGCGTCTTCTTGGTTCACAGATTTATGGGAATAGTAAGAGGTGTGGAAACGTCAACATAATTAGGTCAAGTCTAATTTTATTTGACAATTAAATATTTTATAGGTAAGTTAGGTCAAAGTAACCTACAGAGCAGTTGTAACAAGATGCTTATAACACTTATCCTCCCTCTCTCCTGGGGTATTTGCAAAGGAGTTATGTATGAAAGCACTTTCAAAACTGTAAAGGACTATACAAAGAGCAGATCATATTACTAAGCCAAAAAAGATGCATTCCAAACCTAAGTGTCCATTGACAGATGTATGGATAAAGAAGATGTGGCACATATATACAATGGAACATTACTCAGCCATAAAAAGAAATGA
>NW_006778728.1:0-472 GCF_000442215.2 Lipotes vexillifer | reverse complement strand
CTCTATGCCCAGTTTCTGGAGGGTTTTTATCATAAATGGGTGTTGAATTTTGTCAAAAGCTTTTTCTACATCTACTGAGATGATTATATGGTTTTTCTCCTTCAACTTGTTAATATGGTTTATGACATTGATTGATTTGGGGATTTTGAAGAATCCTAGCATTCCTGGGATCAACCCAACTTGATCATGGTGTATGATCGTTGTAATGTGCTGTTGGATTCTGTTTGCTAGTATTTTGTTTAGGATTTTTGAATCTACGTTCATCAGTGATATTGGCCTGTAGTTTTCCTTTTTTGTGACATCTTTGTCTGGTTCTGGTATCAGAGTGATGGTGGCATCATAGAATGAGTTTGGGAGTGTTTCTCCCTCTGGTATATTTTGGAAGAGCTTGAGAAGAATAGGTTTTAGCTCTTCTCTAAATGTTTGATAGAATTTTCCTGTGAAGCCACCTGGTCCTGGTCTTTTGTTTGCT
>NW_006778727.1:0-666 GCF_000442215.2 Lipotes vexillifer | reverse complement strand
CGCACGGGCTTAGTTGCTCCGCGGCATGTGGGATCTTCCTGGACCAGGGCTTAAACCCGTGTCGCCTGCATTGGCACGTGGATACTTAACCACTGTGCCACCAGGGAATTCCCTAGGTGACATTTTCTTAAAGGTTTTATTGATATGAGCAAAAGTATATCTGAATTCATAGCTCATGAGACATGCACACAAAAATAAATGAATTAAATTAAATGCATGAGACTTAAATTTAAATTCATTTGTGGTTAGATAATAAACTATAGCTGATAGATAACAATGCCTTACTTGGGTTTCTAAGCCTTCTGTCACAGATATGAAAACTTTCTTCTCTATTTGAGAAAGAATCCAAACATACATAGTAAGTCATATTCACGGTATCTGTTGACCACGCTGAAATTTTATTGAAGGTGAATTCTGATACTATATTAAATACTGGGTAGATTTCAACCTTCATACAAGCTACAACAACTTCCTCGATTTATCACACACTGTTCTCACAATAGTGTACAGCTCAGCACCTAGTTTGTCTTTTTCACCGCAGTTCCACTTTGGCATTAAGATATAAGAGCCTTTTTTCCTTTCATAAAACTCTTTTCTTATTTTTTTTTTTTTTCTGTACGCGGCCTCTCACTGTTGTGGCCTCTCCCGTTGCGGAGCACAGGCTCC
>NW_006778726.1:0-297 GCF_000442215.2 Lipotes vexillifer | reverse complement strand
AGCCTGTGCTCTGCAACGGGAGAGGCCGCAACAGTGAGAGGCCCGCGTACCACAAAAAAAAAACAACACTCACTCTAAAAAGCAGGAAAGGGCACCTGTGCCTGGTGGGGGAAAGAGGGCTGAGAGCCCAGGGGCTCTGCTATTCGAATCCTTTACTGGTTTTTCATCCACTCTTATTCTGGGTGCTGGAAAGACTGGGAGTGAAAATGGGGTCAAGTGATCGACTCTAGCAAGATATGTACAATGTGCTCCACATTTTTTTTTCCTTTTTTTTTTTTTTTTTTTTTTTTTTTTTGG
>NW_006778725.1:0-634 GCF_000442215.2 Lipotes vexillifer | reverse complement strand
ATGGTCAGAGTATGGAAGGTGAAAAATAATGGAGAAATCTGGCAGAAACCACCTTAACAAAGTGATCACCCAGTGACGTCATGTTGATATGGATCTCCTCTATGGCATGATAAGAAGGGCACTTCACTCTGTGATACTCTTCCTCAAACCTCAATAACTAATCATGAGAAGATCTCAGAAAACCCAAATTGAGGAACATCCTACAAGATACTTGACCAGTACTCTTTAAAAATAAGTATCAAGGTGGGCTTCCCTGGTGGCGCAGTGGTTGGGAGTCCGCCTGGCGATGCGGAGGATGCGGGTTCGTGCCCCAGTCCAGGAGGATCCCACGTGCCACAGAAAGGGTGGGGCCGTGGCTGCTGGGCCTGCGCATCTGGAGCCTGTGCTCTGCAGCGGGAGAGGGCATGGCGGTGAGGGGCCCGCAGGAAAAAAAAAAAAAAGTATCAAGGTCATAAAAGGTAAGGAAAGACCAAGAAACTGTCATGCGTTAGAAGAGATAAAGGAGACTTGACAACTAAAAGCAATGTAGTATCCTGGTTTGGATAATGGAATGGAAAAGGAATATTAGTGGGAAAACTGGTGAAATAAAGTCTGCAGTTTCTCTGAAGCATTGTACCAATGTTAATTTCTTAGC
>NW_006778724.1:0-466 GCF_000442215.2 Lipotes vexillifer | reverse complement strand
AAACGTTGGTGTACCCTAACCTTTACCCTAAACCGTCCCCATTCCCTAACCCTAACCTTTACCTGAAGCCTTACACTAAACCATACCCTAATACTAACACGTACGGTAACACTAACCCGTGCCCGAACACCAACGCTAAACCTCAACCGTTGTGGTACCCTAACCTGTACCCTAAACCGTCCCCATTCTCTAACCATAACCCTAACCCTAACCCTTACCTTAACACTTGCCCTAATACTAACCTGTACGAAAACACTAACCCATGCCCTAACACCTACGCTAACCCTCAACCGTGGTGGTACCCTAACCTGTACCCTAAACCGTCCCCATTCTCTAACCATAACCCTAACCCTAACCCTTACCTTAACACTTGCCCTAATACTAACCCGTACGAAAACACTTACCCATGCCCTAACACTTACGCTAACCGTCAAACGTTGTCGTACACTACACTTTACCCTAAACC
>NW_006778723.1:0-622 GCF_000442215.2 Lipotes vexillifer | reverse complement strand
CCCATGAGCCATGGCCGCTGAGCCTGTGTGTCCAGAGCCTGTGCTCCACAACGGGAGAGGCCATGACAGTGAGAGGCCCGCGTACCGCAAAAAAAAAGAGAATAAAGTAGGAGGACTCACAATTCCCAATTTCAAATTTTACTCCAAAGCATCAGTAATCAGGATAGAAACATAGGTCAATGGAAAAAAATTGAAAGTCCAAAAATAAACCCATACATTTATTGTCAACTGATTTTCAGCAAGGGTGCCAAACCATTCAATGGGGAACAAAAGTCTTTTCAACAAATTGCTGGAACAACTAGATAGAAACATGTAAAATAATGAATTTAGATGCTAACCTCACACCATATACAAAAATTAACCCAAAAGGACCGAAGACTTAAATGTAAGAGGAAAAACTATAAAACACTTAGATGAAGGCATAGGAGTAAATCTTCATGACCTTGGATTTGGCAAAGGATTTTTAGATATAACATCAAAAGCATGAACAAAAAAAAAAAAGAAGAAAAAGAAATTAGACCTCACCAAAACTTAAAACTCTTATGTCAAAGGATACCATCACAGGGAGATCAGCTCAGTGCTTTGTGACCACCTAGAGGGGTGGGATAGGGAGGATGGGAGG
>NW_006778722.1:0-256 GCF_000442215.2 Lipotes vexillifer | reverse complement strand
CACGAGTGACCACAGGCAGTCATGCCCACGTGAGGCAACCCTCACATCCTCCTAGGTGGTCTCAGGGAATTGAAGCCTGTAGTATGAGAGCACAGGCCTCTCTAGGTCACGGGAAGAGCCAGCGTAAGGACTCTGAGTGAGGACCAAGTGGAACGCACAACCGAAAAGAGAGAGGAACAAACACATAGCCCCACACCCTTTCGGCCCTGGGAAGCCCCAGGCAGGGGTAGTTCGATGTGTCACCCACTTGCTTCCG
>NW_006778721.1:0-1082 GCF_000442215.2 Lipotes vexillifer | reverse complement strand
GGGCACTCTCTCCATAGGCACTCTCACAGTGGGTAATATGACTGAATTCATTATTACCATGGGCAATGTCAACATGGCCACTGTTCACATGGGCACCCCGCCATGTGCAATGTCAACATGGGGATTAGGATTATCATCGTGAGCAGTGTAAAAATGGACACCGCAATCATGAGCACTGTACCATGGGCGCTGTCACCATGAGGATTTCCCACATGCTTTTGCCATAATGTGCACTGTTAGAATTGTAACTGCCAACATATGCAGTGTCTCCATATGCACTGTCACCACGAAAAATGCCACCTTCGGCAATGTCTCCATGAGCACTGTCACCATGGGCAGTGCCACCGTGGGAACTGTCACCATAGGCAATATCACCGTGAGCACCGTCACCATTATCACTGTCACCATGGGTACTGTCACCATGGATATTGCCACCATGAACACTGTCACCATGAGCAATGGCAGCATGAGAACACCTACCATGGGTACTACCAACTTGAGCATTGTCTCCGTGAGTACTATCACCATAGGCATTTTCTCCATAGGTACTGTCACCAAGGGCAATGTCACTGTGAATAATGTCACCATTTCTACAGTCGCCATTGGCACTGCAACAGTCGACACTGCCATCGTGGTCACTGTCACCATGTGTACTCTCATTGTGGGCATTGTTACAATGGGCACAGTCACCGTGGGCACTACTACTGTGAGCACTCTCAAGAAGAGTACTACTATGATGAGCACCATCACCATAAGCACTTTAACCATGGGTACTGTCAGCGTGAGCACTCTCAGCATTGGCAGTGAGCACTGTCAGTTTGAGCACTCTCAGCATAGGCATTATCACCATGGGCACTGTCACTATAAGCAATGTAACAGTGGGCACTATCACCATGGGCACTGCCACCATGCGCAATGTAAATGTAAGCACTGTCACCATGGGCACTGCCAAAATGACTACTGTCACCATGGAAACTCTCACCATGGACACTGTTACCATGGGCACTATCCCCATTTTCAACTGCCAGCATGTGAACTACCACCATGGGCACTGTTCATCATGGGAACTATCACAGTGAGCA
>NW_006778720.1:0-700 GCF_000442215.2 Lipotes vexillifer | reverse complement strand
CCATCTTCCCTGATCTCTTCTGCCTTTTTACTAGGAGAGTTTAGTCCATTTACATTTAGAGTAATTACTGATGAGGATTTACCTCTGCTATTTAGCTATTTGTATATCATATATGTTTTTTGTTCTCCAGTTCTTCCATTAATTCCATTCAGTTTGTGTTTAACTGAATTTTTGTGGTGTGTCCTTTTGATTCCGTTCTGTTTCCTTCTGTATGTGTTCTTATTTTCTTAGTGGTTACCTTGCAGAGTAAAATTAACATCTTAAACATAGAACAACCTACTTTTAGTAATACCAACTTTTTCGGTAGTGTGTGTGTATATATATATATATGTGTATATATATATATATATATATATATATATATATACACATATATATATATATACACACACACTACCGAAAAAGTTGGTATTACTAAAAGTAGGTTGTTCTATGTTTAAGATGTTAATTTTACTCTGCAAGGTAACCACTAAGAAAATAAGAACACATACAGAAGGAAACAGAACGGAATCAAAAGGACACACCACAAAAATTCAGTTAAACACAAACTGAATGGAATTAATGGAAGAACTGGAGAACAAAAAACATATATGATATACAAATAGCTAAATAGCAGAGGTAAATCCTCATCAGTAATTACTCTAAATGTAAATGGACTAAACTCTCCTAGTAAAAAGGCAGAAGAGATCAGGGAAGATGG
>NW_006778719.1:0-475 GCF_000442215.2 Lipotes vexillifer | reverse complement strand
GCAAGTGGCACCCAGCAGGAAACACCTCCCACCACAAGGCTCACATCAGCAAACTCATGGGAAACATACACGAGAGACCTCCCACCAGAATTCGCACATCACCAAAGGAATACGGCTCCCAGCAGAATCCACTGCACACCAGAGGGCCCACATCAACAAAGCTATGGGAAACAGGTAGGGGTGACTTCACACCCGAAGGATACATCATAATAAGGTGAAGAACCCACCACTTGGGACTGCACAACACAGATCCCACAACACCAAGGGGCTGGAAACCAGGCAGGAGGGACCTCACACCAGAAGGCGCACATCATAAAATTTTGAGGAAATTAGCAGTTGGGAAATTACACAAGAGGGCACACATCACCAAGGGGATGAGGCACCCATCACGATCCACCTCACACCACAGTGCACACATCAATAGGGGGATGGGTACATGGCAAGTTTGACCTCACACCAGCGGGCCCACATCACT
>NW_006778715.1:0-1825 GCF_000442215.2 Lipotes vexillifer | reverse complement strand
GGATCTTCCCGGACCAGGGCTCGAACCCACATCCCCTGCATTGGCAGGTGGATTCTTAACCACCGCACCACCAGGCAAGCCCCGGGTGTTGCTTTTTAATCCATACTGATAATCTGTCTTTTGGGTGAAGAGTTCAGTCTGTCTACATTTAATAAAATTATTGATATGGTTGGATTTTCTCTCCCATTTTGCAATCCTTTTCTATTTGCTTCATGCTTTTTTCGAGTTTGTTTTTCTGTGTCTCCTTTACTGTTTTCTTGTTTTAAGTGTACTGTTTCAATTCCTCTGTTGACTTTTTACCTTTTTTTCCCTCTATTTTCTTATAGTCTGCTCATGGAATACCATATGTATCTTAATTTACCACAGTCTATTTCAAAACAATAACTTAGGGACTTCCCTGGTGGTCCAGTGGTAAATCTGCCTTCTAATGCAGGGGATGCAGGTTTGACCCCTGGTCGGGGAACTGAGATCCCACATGCCACGGGGCAACTAAGCCCACGTGCCACAACTACTGAGCCCATGAGCCTCAACTAGATAGTCCGTGTGCTGCAAACTACAGAGCCCACGTGCTCTGGAACCCACACTCCACAACTAGAGAGAGAAAAAAACAACCCGCACACCACAACTGGAGAGAAGTCCGCGCACCACAACTAAAGATCCTGCACACCTTAACAAAGATCCTGCATGCCACAACTAAGACCCAATACAGCCAAAAAAATAAAATAAATTAAAACAAACAAACAAAGCAATAACTTAATTTTCATAAAGCACAAGCATTTTGCTTCAATACATAATGGTTCCCTCCTCTCTCCTTTGTGCTATTATTTTCATATGTTCAAATATATTTCATATATTACTTCTATATATATATTATAGACCTAACAATACAATGTTATAATGATTGCTTTATACAATCTTCTATTTTCTAAAGAAGTTAAGAGAAGATATGAAAAAATTAGAGTCTTAGATTTACCCACATATTTACCGTTTCTGATGCTTTTCATTTACCAATTCCTATGGATCCGAGTTACTGTCTGGTATTTATTTCCTTTCATCCTGAAGGGCTTCCTTTACTATTTCTTGCCAGGCATATTTACTAGCGACAAATTCTCTCCCTTTTTGTTTATCTGGGAATGTCATTATTTTGCTTACATTTACAGAGGACAGTTTTGCTAGATACAGAATTCTTGTTTTGTTCCTTTCAGCACACTGAATATGTCACATGGCTCTGGTTTCCATTATTTCTGATTAGGTCACCCATTAACCAAATATTCCTTTTGTATACATGAGTTATTTTCCTTTTGCTGCTTTCAAAAATTTCTGTGTTCAGTTTTCAACAGTTAGGCCCTAACATGTTTAGGTATGGATATTTTTATCCTTCTTGGGGTTCACTGAACTTCTTAGATCTGTAGATTAACGTTTTTCATCAAATTTGGGAGGCTTTCTGCCACTGATTTCTCACTGTTTTTTTTCTTCCTGCCTCTTTCTATCTTGTCTGGGATTCACTCACATTCTGCTCTTGATGTTGTCCCACAGGTCTCTGAGGCTCTGTCCATTTTTCTTTAATCTTTCTGTTCTTTAGACTGGATGGATAATTGCTACAGATCTCTAAATTTATTTTTATTTTTTAAATTATTTATTTATTTATTTATTTATTTTTGGCTGCATGGGTCTTCATTGCTGCGCAAGGGCTTTTCTCTAGTTGCGGCGAGCGGGGGCTACTCTTTGTCGCGGTGCGCAGACTTCTCATTGCGGTGGCCTTTCTTGTTGCGGAGCACAGGCTCTAGGCGCGTGGGCTTCAGTAGTTGTGGCACATGGGCTCAGT
>NW_006778714.1:0-1083 GCF_000442215.2 Lipotes vexillifer | reverse complement strand
ATGATATCACTTATATGTGGAATCTAAAAAATACAACAAACTAGTGAATATAACAAAAATGAAGCAGACTCACAGATATAGAGAACCAACTAGTGGTTACCAGTGAGGAGAGGGAAGGGGGAGAGGCAAAATAGGTTTAGGGGATTAAGAGGTACAAACTATTATGTATAAAATAAATAAGCTACAATGATGCATTGTACAACATAGGAAATATAGCCAATATTTTATAATATCCATAAATAGAGTATAACCTTTAAAAATTGTTAATCACTATGTTGCACAGCTGTAACTCATGTAATATTGCACACCAACTATATCTCAATTTAAAAAGTAAAAATAAAAAAGATTACATACTGACATATTGGATAAGTTGTTTATAGCCAGAGCTGGTATAATGAAAATCACAATAACTGATCATGCACTCTAATAAAGAAAATGGTTCTTTAACACAGAGACTCAACCAACATAGTGCTTATACCCTTGGAGTGAAAACTCTTTTGTACTCACTGTAGGAAAGAGGTATATTTTGTCTAATTATATGTTAATGGTATTCTAAAGAATCAATGTTTTATGAAGTTCCAAATAAAATCCTTACTGGTTTAGCCTTTTAGGAATAATCAATTAAATTAGCCTTATGATAGATTTAAGAGATTTCCTAACCTAGCAACTCAACTGCCCATGAAGTTATAGCAGTTGATCCTAAGATTGTAAAATTTCCTAAATAACTACCCTCTCATACTCCCAGTGTTCCTGCTGCAATAAGCCAAAGTTTCAAAGACAGGTCTATGTCTTTTCACTCAGACTTGGTTATCACCTCGCTTCTTCACACATATAATCCAAATCAATCACATCCATTTATCTGAACCAATCCTTAGCCAGAGACTAGACCATCATAGAAAAAGAGTTTGGTAGTCATGCTGGCAGAAGTATTTGCCTATTTACCAATTAGCCTGAAGAATTATAGTAGCTGTAGCCTTATTCAGCTGACATGCAAGATTTTCACTCAATACTGGTCAGACAGAGAAAGACAAGTATCATATGACATCGCTTATATGTGGAATCTAAAAAAAAAAAAAAAAAAAA
>NW_006778713.1:0-4731 GCF_000442215.2 Lipotes vexillifer | reverse complement strand
TTCGTGCCCCGGTCCGGGAAGATCCCACATGCCGTGGAGCAGCTGAGCCCGTGAGCCATGGCCCCTGAGCCTGCACATCCGGAGCCTGTGCTCCGCAATGGGAAAGGATCCTTGTAAGTTTGAGGTCAAGTCCTATATGATAACGCACATGTCCTGAACCAGGAAGTAATATATGTCCCTCTTTCTCTGACAGGCAAGATATGGATAGTCCCCCAAATATTATATTTAATAAAAGACATTTTTTACATCACATTTGCTTCATTATAATCTGTACTGAATTGAAAATCATAGGTTTCCTCAAAAGAAATAATTCCACCAAAAGAATAGTAAAACATTTTATTGAATAAAAAGTTCAGAGTGACATTTCAGCATCTTATGCCACTGAAAAAAAAAAAAAATCAGCTAATTATCTCTATATCTATCTATCTCTATATCTATCTATCTATCTATCTATCTGTCTGTCTATCTTAGCCTGTTCAGACTGATATAACAAAACACTGCAGACTGAGTGGTTTATAAAAACAGAGATGTATTTCCCACTATTCTGAAGGTTGGGAAGTCTAAGAACAAGACACCGCATGCTTGCATTCTGTTGAGGATCTTCTTCTTGATTCATAGCTGGCACCTTCTCATTGTATCCTCAAAGGATGGAAGGGACTAGAGAGCTCTCTGGGATCTCTTTTAGAAGGGGCTAATTCCATTCATGAGGACTCCACCTTCATTACCTAATTACCTCCCAAAGTCTTCATCTCCTAATACCATCGCATCAGGCATTAGGCTTTCAACATATGAATTTTGGGGGATACAAACATTCATACCACAGCACAAGTTACACATATAGATATAGACATCAAGATGATGGCAATATGTGTGAGTTATAACTGTGTGTTTGAAACCTTGAATCCCGAGGATGTTTCATGCACTGTCAAATCCACTGAAATGCAGAAGTTAAAGGAATTGTACTACAACACCGTGGAAGCAGGTAAAACTATACAAAGGTAGAAATGTGCACTTACTCTGTAAGATAAGGATGCTGAGATACTTATTAAAGGTATTATTTACTTGCTTGTGCAATGTATATATTTGTGTATTTAAACTGATTTCTCTTGATTTCCCCCTTTTCCTGTATTTCTTTTGGACACAATGTAAGCGTGCTTTCATTTTTTCAGGATCAGTTAACTCCTGAGAACTCTTGTTCTCATGGATTTCTTGCCATGGCTTCAAGTCCTTTGTCTGTTTAGGTGAGTTATGTTGTGCAAGCTAAGGGGTGGATAGTATTGGATAACTGTCAGTATAATTGGTTGACCAACAATTATATACACTTTTCCTCTGTTTGGGCAAAGTTTAACTTACGAGGTTCTATGACTCTCAGAAGTAGAAACAAGGATAGTACTTTTCTAGTATTTAGCTCTGGCTGAGACATATCATGTAAAATAGTTCAGTTAATACTCCTTCATAGAACTTCTATTTGGAAACTAGAGTCATAAAGAAACAAGTCTCCCATTAATTTTGTTCTGTAAAACATAGCAGCAGTGTTAACATATTCAGTGCCCACTCTGAAGAATGTCAGTGTTCAGAAAAACATTAAAGAGTCTTCACTGTAATAGTCTTGTGATGAAATTTAGGCAACACTCCTGGCTGTGTAGCTGCCAAACTTGATTCTTTTGGATTTCCTTGGAAATTTGCAAGTGACTTAATGGTCATTTAATAAATGTCTTCCCTAATAAAACTAGCTAGTGTGGGTTTATTATCTTTAGTTCAGAAATCATAATAGCATCAGTCTCTTATACCCCATCAAATACTTTCCACAACACCTGAGATTCCCTTATTGTATTGTAATATCCTATCTCTATATCTTTCTCCCCAGCTAAAATATAGATTTCACAAGAGCAGGGACTAAACCTAACCTCTTTTTCAAAATTTTAATCTTGCCACATAATACAGAGACTGGCACAAATTAAGCTTTGACAAATATTTATTAAGTAAATTAGATTAACTGCAAAGTTGCAAACACATATGTATAATAAATGTTCACATTTTTTATTTCTATTTGTTCCATCATAATGCCAGAATATGTTTTCTAATGGATAATTACCTTATCTAATATATAATAGGAAATTAATTAAAAACATTTCTGGTGGAATGCAATGTAAATATTTCTATAAATGTTGCATTCAGCACAGTTTGCTCTACAAAGAGGAGCGTTTATGGGGAAAATTTGGTTTAGGGTAAGACCACTAAAGAATAGATGCTAGTTTGTAACCAGGGCACTAAGTAAAACAAAACAAGCCTAATAAAATTAGTAGAAAAAAATATTTTAACATGTTAATTTCCTAGTAAATAAATAAACACTGAGATACATAAAGGACTTTACCTTTAAAGAATAGGTGAAACTACTTGAGCTTAGTGAATTATGAGGAACAAAAGCAAAAAATTCACAAAGATTTGTGTAGATTTATGCAATAAGCTCTTCTAAGACAAAGCTCAAGGCCAGTGTGGCCACAATATAAGAAATACAAGATAAATGAATATACAGATGACTGTATTTTGCTGCTGCTTGTTTAATTTGGTTGTTTAATGTATTCTGCATCCACCTAATATCACTAAATGGTGCAAAACATTAGTGAATTGGGAAAAACAACCTATTAATCAATGCATTTTTTTCTTTATACCGATGTCTTTTTTATATTTACCAGTCACATTCAAGTCTCTTAACAATTTTCAACTACCCCTCAATATTATTAAAATAATGTGTAAATTATATGATGAATGAAATTAATACCTTGAAAGTCTTAAAATATCCTATGATGGGTAAAATTTTAAATTATTAAAATTATTTTCATCTATGGAGTTCCTGTGCTCCAGGTATTTTGGTAGACACATTTTCTATATAATTGGTAATCCCTAAAACAAGTATGTATATTTACTATTACTGACAGAAGCCATTCTCAGACTGGAGGCTATGCCTCATTCTGCAAACTACATCTTATTCTCATGCATTAGAAACAAAAAGACATACTGGGAAAGTCAATTCAGAATTGTATTTCATACTCCTAACTACAGTATTCTTATAAATCCTTTATTATGAGGCAGCAATATTTAAGGATCTGATTCTTTGGAGACAATAAAGAAATATACCCAAATCTAAATTCAGTCAGCTAAAGTAAAGGCAGAACAGGATATCTATAAATGCAAAACAATTACCACCTCCCACACCCATACATATTGAGATATCATTTTGTTCAGTTTGTGTAGAATTTGAATTTATATATTCTGCAGTAATGTCTCCTGGAACTTAAGTATCAACCTGTGGATGATTTTATAGCTACTTTCATTTCCCTGTTACATGATCTGAAATATAAAATGCTATATTTTCTGAAACATAAAATGTAATATTTTCTGAAAATATAAAATGTTATATTTTCTAAAACATTAAAAACGCATGTTTTCTGCCTTCCATTTATGGACTCAGACTTTTTAAAATCCATGCTCCAAACATACCATTTCATTAATACTATGAAGTCTTCAGCAGAAAAGTAAAATTAGTTTTTTTTTTGTTTTCTCCATAAAATTGTACCTAGTGATAGAAACAAGGCAGTAAAGAACAAACTGTACATAAAGGTTGTGGAAAACCAGAAAAGAATTCCCCATATAATGTGAGGTTAATGAAGGGTCCGTGTGAGCATCAAAACCCATGGGCTTTGCAATAAGAAAGACTTTAGTTTCAATACCCTTCTACCTTTGATTTGTTGCAAGATCATAGTAATATGTTTAGTTTCTGAAAATTTCGTTGTACATACCTGTTGAAGCTAGTAATTAACCATTTAATTCTTTTGATTTTCCCTTATGTTAGATGTGCCCAATATTATAACACACACATGCACACACATTTAAATAATTTTCTTCCTCCTCTCTCTTATTCATCCCCTTATTATTACGTATTCCACTGCCCTGTACTACATGCAATACCTTCCTGTAAATTAAACAATATTCCTTTGCTATTTATCCAACAAGTATATAACTTATTCTTTAAGAATATCAGGATTTGTGCAAATTTTTGATCAAAATGGATAATTTGCATTAAATAACGAACTTTTAAATTCTAGATAGACAGAAACTCAATACAGGCATACCTTGTCTTATTATGCTTCACTTTATTGCATTTAACAGGCACTGTATTTTACAAATTGAAGTTTGTAGGAACCTGGTATTGTCACATGATGGTTAGCATTTTTTTAGCAGTTAAGAGTTTTTTCATTAAGATGTGTACAATTTTTTAAACAATGCTATTGCACACAATGGACTACATTATGGTATAAACATAACTTTTATTTGCATTGGTAAACCAGAAAATTTGTGTGACTTGCTTTATTGCAATAGTCATTTTATTTGGGTGGTCTGGAAATAAACCTGCAATATTTCCAAGGTATGCCTGTAAAAGCAAACTTAAGATTCGTGGGGCTATGTAAGCTATATTGACACACACCTTCATGTGCTTTTTCTATGAAAGGAAATAGCTTTTGACCCTGGCTGCATATTAGAATCTCTTAATAAATATTAAAAATATTGTAGTCTGGCCACATTATCAGAAAATTTAATTTAATTGGCTGGAATGGAGCCTAATAACTCCTATATTTTATTTTATTTTTTATTTTTTTATTTTTTTGCGGTACGCGGACCTTTCACTGCTGTGGCCTCTCCCGTTGCGGAGCACAGGCTCCGGACGCGCAG
>NW_006778712.1:0-411 GCF_000442215.2 Lipotes vexillifer | reverse complement strand
TCAGACAAAAATGTCACAAAGAAAGAAAACTACAGGCCAATATCACTGATGAACATAGATGCATAAATCCTCAAAAAAATACTAGCAAATAGAATCCAACAGCACATTAAGAGGATCATACACCATGATCCAGTGGGGTTTATCCCAGGAATGAAAGGATTCTTCAATATAGGCAAATCAATCAATGTGACACACCAAATTAACAAACTGAAGAATAAAAAACATATGATCATCTCAATAGATGCAGAAAGTTTTTGACAAAATTCAACACCATTTTTGATAAAACCCTCCAGAAAGTAGGCATAGAGGGAAGTTACCTCCACATAATAAAGCCCATATATGACAAGGCCACAGCCAACATCATCCTCAATGGTGAAAAACTGAAACCATTTCCACTAAGATCAGGAAGAA
>NW_006778711.1:0-251 GCF_000442215.2 Lipotes vexillifer | reverse complement strand
AAAAAATAAAATTACAAAATGTAACACAAAAAAGGTTCTTCCATTCACATACATGTATTTATATGAATAAATTATTTCTATGCTTTTATCTGTAAATACTAAAAAGAGGAATAAAATCTACCTTGAACCAAAAACGAAAAGAATTTAAAAATTTTAAAAAAAACAGATCCCATCAGTTACACAGGGGTAAACCCTATCAGGGCACTTGCTCCATTTGTAAACAATTCTGAAGTTGGCCAGTGGTGGGGAAT
>NW_006778710.1:0-211 GCF_000442215.2 Lipotes vexillifer | reverse complement strand
CCCGGTCCGGGAAGATCCCACAGGCCGCGGAGCAGCTGGGCCCGTGAGCCATGGCCGCTGAGCTGAGCCTGTGCGTCTGGAGCCTGTGCTCCCCAATGGGAGAGGCCACATCGGTAAGAGGCCCGCATAACGCAAAAAAAAAAAAAAAAAAAAAAAAAAAAAAAAAAATTTTTAAAAAAAAAAAAAAATAAAAAAAAAAAAAAAAAATTAT
>NW_006778709.1:0-296 GCF_000442215.2 Lipotes vexillifer | reverse complement strand
CAAGCTGATCTCCCTGTGCTATGCGGCTGCTTCCCACCAGCTATCTATTTTACTTTTGGTAGTGTATATATGTCCATGCCTGCTTACCCTTCCCCCTCCCCACATCCTCAAGTCCATTCTCTAGTAGGTCTGCATCTTTATTCCCGTCTTGTCCCTAGGTTCTTCTCACCATTTTCTTTTTCTTTTTTTTTTTTTTTAGATTCCATATATATGTGTTAGATTCCATATATATGTGTTAGATTCCATATATATGTGTTAGCATACAGTATTTGTTTTTCTCTTTCTGACTTACTTCA
>NW_006778708.1:0-219 GCF_000442215.2 Lipotes vexillifer | reverse complement strand
CCATCCCCTCACTTTCAGTCTGTATGTGTCCCTATGTCTGAAGTGGGTCTCTTGTAGACAGCAATTATATGGGTCTTGTTTTTGTATCCATTCAGCCAGTCTGTGTCCTTTGGTGGAAGTATTTAATGCATTTACATTTAAGGTAATTATCAATACGTATGTTCCTATTCCCATTTTCTTAATAGTTTTGGGTTTGTTATTGTAGGTCTTTTCCTTCTC
>NW_006778707.1:0-390 GCF_000442215.2 Lipotes vexillifer | reverse complement strand
CCATATAGCAACTGGTTTTAGTTTTTTAAGGAATCTCCATACTGTTCTCCATAATGGCTGCACCAATTTACATTCCCTTCAACACTGTAGGAGAGTTCCCTTTTCCCCACACCCTCTGCAGCATTTATTATATGTGGACTTTTTAATGATGGTCATGCTGACCAGTGTGAGTTGATACCTCATTGTAGTGCTGGTTTGCATTTGTCTAGTAATTAGTGATGTTGAGCATCTTTTCATGTGCTTTTTGGCCTTCTGTATGTCTTCTTTGGAGAAATGTCTATTTAGCTCTTCTGCCCATTTTTCTTTCTTTCTTTTTTTTTTTTTTGAGGTACGCAGGCCTCTCACCGTTGTGGCCTCTCCCGTTGTGGAGCACAGGCTCCGGATGCGCAG
>NW_006778706.1:0-735 GCF_000442215.2 Lipotes vexillifer | reverse complement strand
AAAAAAAAAAACAGAGACAAAACAATAGGGATGGGACCTGCAACTAGGGGAGGGAACTGTGAAGGAGGAAAGGTGGGCAGAGACTGTGGGCAGCAGAGGGGGAAAGCTTCGGAGCTGCAGAGGAGAGCACAGCAACAGGGGTGCAGAGGGCAGAGCAGAGAGATTCTCGCAGAGAGGATTGGTGCCAACCAGGACTCACCAGCCCGAGAGGCTTGTCTGCTCACCCATAAGGACGGTTGGGGGCTGGGAGCTGAGGCTCGGGCTTCTGAGGTCAGATCGCAGGGAGAGGACTGGGGTTGGCTGCATGAACACAGCCTGAAGGGGCTAGTGCACCACAGCTAGCTGGGAGGGAGTCCGGGTAGAAGACTGGAGCTGCTGAAGAGACAAGAGACTTTTTCTTGCCCCTTTGTTTCCTGGTGTGCGAGGAGAGGGGATTAAAAGTGCCGCTTAAAGGAGCTCCAGAGACGGGCGTGAGCTACGGCTATCAGTGCAGACCACAAAGTCGGGCATTAGATGCTAAGGCTGCTGCTACAGCCACCAAGAAACCTGTGTGAGAGCACAGGTCACTATCCACACCTCGCATCCTGGAGGTCTGTGCAGCCCACTACTACCAGGGTCCCATGATCCAGGGACAAATTACACGGGAGAACACACGGCATGCCTCAGCCTGGTGCAACGTCAAGCCAGCCTCTGCCACCGTGGGCTTGCCACACATTCCATACTCCTCACTTCCAC
>NW_006778705.1:0-343 GCF_000442215.2 Lipotes vexillifer | reverse complement strand
CCCAGGGGCTCAGCTTTGGATTTGGCCCCGCCTCTGCTTGTAGGTCGCCAGAGGGCTTCTGTTGTTCGCTCAGACAGGACGGGGTTAAAGGTGCCGCTGATTCGGGGACTCTGGCTCACTCAGGCCGGGTGGAGGGAGGGGCACGCTGTGTGGGGCGGGACTGCGGCGGCGGAGGCCGGCGTGACGTTGCACCAGCCTGAGGCGCGCCGTGTGCTCTCCCACGGGAGTTGTCCCTGGATCCCGGGACCGCGGCAGTGGCGGGCTGCACAGGCTCTCCGGAAGGGAGGTGTGGAGAGTGACCTGTGCTCGCACACAGGCTTCTTGGTGGCGGCAACAGCAGCCT
>NW_006778704.1:0-312 GCF_000442215.2 Lipotes vexillifer | reverse complement strand
CTTTAAGCAGCGCTCTTAATCCCCTCTCCTCGTGCACCAGGAAACAAAGAGGGAAGAAAAAGCCTCTTGCCTCTTCGGCAGGTGCAGACTTTTCCCCAGACTCCCTCCCAGCTAGCCGTGGTGCACCAACCCCTTCAGGCTATGTTCTAGCTGCCAACCCCAGTCCTCTCCCTGCGCTCCGACCGAAACCCGAGCCTCAGCTCGCAGCCCCACCAGCCCCGGCGGGTGAGCAGACAAGCCTCTCGGGCAGGTGAGTGCCGGTCGGCCCCGATCCTCTGTGCGGGAATCTCCCCGCTTTGCCCTCCGCACCCC
>NW_006778703.1:0-209 GCF_000442215.2 Lipotes vexillifer | reverse complement strand
ATTACCTCTGTTTGCCGATGGCATGATCATACATGTAGAAAATCCTAAAGATTCAACAAGAACAGCAGTAAAACCTGTTAGAACTCATAAGTGAGTTTAGTAAAGTTGCAGGATGTAAAATCAGCATATAGAAGTCATTATACAATAGGAATGACCTACCCAAAAAAGGAAATTAAGAAAACAACCCCATTCTTAATTTCATGACAAAG
>NW_006778702.1:583-1875 GCF_000442215.2 Lipotes vexillifer | reverse complement strand
ATTTCATTGCTGAGTGACATTTTATAGTACGTAAGGACCACAAATTCTTTATCCACTCCTCTTAATGGGATATTTAAATTGTACCAAAGATGTGGGTCTTGTAAACAGAGCACCCAGAAACATTTTGGTGGCTCTGTCTTTTTTATTTTAATTTTGCTAAGGTATAGGACCATAAGTGGAAGTGCCCTAGGCTATGTACCTTTGTTTTTTCGATGTTTCAGGAAATACCATACATTTCTTCAGAGTGGCTGTTGGCAATTTACATCCCGCCCATCAGCATAAAAATGCTCCCTGTTCTCCATGGTGTGTCCTGCCTTTCTGGATTTTTACTATTTTCAGATGGCCCTTTTGACCAGGAGGGAAGTGAGACTTCATTGTAACGCAGATTTCCATTGCAAGCTTTCTTCTTTTGCCAAAAAGGGCGTATGTGTTTTTTGCTGAATATATTCAGGAAAAAACGCATACGACCTTTTTGGCCAAGGGCAACCTGGTCGATGTTCTGCCTATTTTCATAGGTATTAAATGCAATTCCAAACTACCTCCTGAAATCGGTTTCCTGGAATTCTGCCTCAGTTCCAAGTCCTCTTCGCAGCCTTACTTCAATATGGTTTTGGATGAAACCTGTCATTTGTAACTCTGCAGGTTTGTGAATTACAGTGCCCCTGAGCTCCTTTCCTGCCCTCGATTTCTTGTGAGCTGGCCGCCATCCGCATGATTGCTTCAGCCCCTAGTCTGGTTCAGACACGGCCTGCTGAGGCTTTGGTTCATTCTTCTTGCTGGTTGGAAAATAAAGGTCAATGTGCCCGTCCAAACACCTACAGCTAGTCTCTCGTTGGTTCTCCCCATTCCTGTCCATCTTACGCAGAAATTGCAAAGTGTGCCAAACAGGGCGTTGAAGGCACTGACTCTGCAAGTGTGAGGAGTGTTAGGAAAGCGTCTTGAACGGCCAACAAGTGTTCCCGGGCACGTAAACTGAGATGCGTTTTAGGAACGTTGCCCGATCACACGGTGGACCATGCTCTGGGTTTCCCCTGCCTGTTTTAGCGGAAGTCAGCATCCATTAAACCTGGGGAATTGCGCCCCATGGAATGGATACCATGCAGTATGACTTCAAAGGTTTTGCCTTTGCTTACCAAACCTCACCAATCCTATCAATCCCTAGTGTCCATCCTTATATCTCACACAGCGGTGGGTGTAGATGTGGTAAATCCAGGTTTCATCCCGAGCCCTGAATGAATTAAGTAAGAATGTCTCTCTATTTCACTGTCATTGTGTTTTGGTTTTGAAATTTA
>NW_006778702.1:0-277 GCF_000442215.2 Lipotes vexillifer | reverse complement strand
ATTCCTTCCATGTGTAGAAAAGTTTACAATCCGTGTATTAGTGATACCGTATGATGTTTCTTTTTCCGTGTGACTTAGTTCACTTGGAATCATCGTACCTAAGTCCACTCACTAAGATGCTACGGGCCTGATGACGTTGATTTCATTGCTGACTGATATTCCATGGCACGTAAGTGACACAACTTAGCGATCCATTTCTTCATTTAGTGGATACTTAACTTGTACTGTGGACGAGGTTCCTGTAAAGGGGGCAGCCCCAAACTTTGGGGTGGCTCTG
>NW_006778701.1:1457706-1474665 GCF_000442215.2 Lipotes vexillifer | reverse complement strand
GTGTTGGTGATTCTCGGGTGTCCTTGGTTGGGACATGGGTCGCATTTACCGGGGAACTCGACTACAGGCGTGTGGCTCCCGGACCGCAACAAAATCATAAATTTATTTAGGTTCTGTAATTTGGGATCGATTCTTGCAAAGTTTTGTCTATAGTCTTGAAATAGTAAATCCTCCTATTTACACTTTTGGGAGAGTAATTCTTGATACAGGAAGAGAGGGAGATGGAATTCTAAACGTTAACTAGTCTATATAAGAAATAATTTAGATAAATGTAGAGATAAAAACATTTACAAACACATTCTGAATTTAGTGATCATTAACCTTTCCTCCTAGGGTGTGTGAAAACTCATGTTGGGACATCTGTATCTTAAAGCTTTGACACAGCTCCTGCATAATACCACCTGCACTCTCTAAAGATCTTTTATGCTAATAGGTCACCATGGGTAACAATATTCAAATTCATGCCCTTAGTTCTAGAATGTAAACTGCCAGAAAAGTCATAGATTTTATTCTCTTTTTCTTTTCTCCTTTTGAGTCTAAACTTAAGTAACTTAGCAAGCCTTGTAGATTGCATATTTTATGACAACATAGAAGATAAATTTATTATCAACAAACTAACATTTTCAAATCTGAAAAAAATGTCATTTTTTTCATAGTGATTAACACAATTGTCACTAAATAATTATTGATGTAAGTATTTGATTTCTTCATCCTATCTCACTTCCTCAGCTAGAAATTAAGGTAGCTGGCTAGGCCTATTTTGGTCACCAGCGTACACTTATCATTCATTAACAGGCATTCATTCATTCATCTATGTTTATTGAATGTCTATTACTGTCTAGGCACAGTTAGGGGTGTAGGGTATAATGCAGTAATCAAGGCAGACCGTAACACTGCTTTCCTGTAGTTTATATTCTTGTGGAAAAGACAGAAGATAAACAAATAGACTCTGAATACATATTTGTAGAACATGTGAAAGAACAAAATGAATAAATATTTATTTTGATTTATTAATTTATATTCCTATTCTGAGGGAATCTGATTGTAATTATCTGTAAAACATTCTAGAAGAGTTCTTCTAATTCTCCAATTTTTTTTTTTTTTTTTTTTTTTTTTTTGCTGTACGTGGGCCTCTCACTGTCGTGGTCTCTCCCATTGCAGAGCACAGGCTCCGGACATGCAGGCTCAGCAGCCATGGCTCACGGGCCCAGCCGCTCCGCAGAATGTGGGATCTTCCCGGACCGGGGCACAAACCCGTGTCCCCTGCATTGGCAGGTGGACTCTCAACCACTGTGCCAACAGGGAAGCCCCCAATTCTCCATTTTAAAGACAAAATGAAATAAATTTTTCCTACAATAGTAGGTTACCAATTATTCTTGATTTTACTTCCATATCTATAAATATGCATGATGTTTATGCATATTTATGCATATTGCTGTGACTGAACAAGTCACTTAAAGAAATAGATTAATGAGAATATTCAATGTAATCACTTTTCTTTTGAACCTTTTGCTTTAAGTCAGAAGTTTCCACTCTTTTTTTTTGACCAGATGTCCATGATCAAAGTATAAAACAAGTGTCATTTTTCTATTCCACTCTGTCATAAAGTAATGAAACATTTATTAATGAACTGTACTAAAATGGCTACATTCAATTTATCAGAGTGCTCCTCTCAGGTAGCTCAAAAGAAGAGTAGGCAGCATCTGTGCGTGGATGTATTCTGTATCAGTCTTTCCCAATCAAGGAAGTGCATATTTAACATATGAATAAAGAGTCATATATTTACTCAATATAAATATTTAAATGTATATACAAATAATATTTTAATAATCTATTAAGGGGCGTCCCTGGTGGCGCAGTGGTTGAGAGTCCGCCTGCCGATGCAGGGGACGCGGGTTCGTGCCCCGGTCCGGGAAGATCCCACATGCCACGGAGTGGCTGGGCCCGTGAGCCATGGCCACTGAGCCTGCACGTCCGGAGCCTGTGCTCCGCAACGGGAGAGACCACAACAGTGAGAGGGCCGCCTACCGCAAAAAAAAAAAATCTATTAAGAAAATAGAATGTGCCCAGAGAGGCTTTCATTTATAAGTTTTTATGTGGGCCCAACCCCATGTCATTTACCAAACTCATCAAACTCGTGTCTTTAAAGAAATCAATTTATGCAATTAAGAAAAACTTTGAAAACCAGGGTTCATAATTTCACTGGTTACTGAACTATTATTCTCCTGCTTTCCCTTTGATGTCAGTTGTCTTTTCCTGCTGTGGGTACTGGGCTCCTTTATGACCAAAGGTCGACCCCACATGGCATTACAGGTCAATGCCACCTCATTGATATGAATCGCCAGTCATCTCACACCCAGCTGACACTGTTATTCTCAAATGGCTGATTCTATTTTTAAATACTAACAGTTTTTCTTCCAGGTCGTTATTTGAATCCAGTAATTAAAGCCATTGTGTTGATCAATGACTTTTTTTCAGAACTGTGTTTTGTTTTATGTTTTTTTTAATAAATCAGAAAATTGGGACTTCTCTGGCTGTCCAGTGGTTAAGACTCCACACTTCCACTGCAGGAGGTGCGGGTTCAATCCCTGGTTGGGGAACTAGGATCCCATATGCCACATGGTGCAGCCAAAAATAATCAGAAAATTACATTTATACTAAAATACTATTTTTAGTAATATCTAGGATTTACTTTAAAACTTTCAGCTTAATGGCACAAGATAAAAAGCCAAGTATTCATTGATCCAACACCTAAAAGTCATTTATTGGAACAAATTATCTGTTATCAAAAGACAGCCATTACCTATCTTGCCAATAATACTACTTACTGAGTTCTACTCAAATCATAGACAATATTAACAGCTAACTAGCTAACAAAGAGAGGAGCGCCATCTTTCATTCTTACAGTGATGTAACACCCAGGGAACAGTATACAGACATTTTCTAAATGTCAGATGATGTCAGTGGCAAAATTAAAAATAAATATTTTCTTCCTTAAATGGATAAGTTGTTTGAAGTCGCATAACATTTATTTAAGCTATGCAAGACTAGAACAACAATCTCAAGACACATAAGTTACATTCAAATAATTAGAAATAATTTTGTTTGCTTTATGACCTGTTTCCTTTAAAATACTCTAAACTTTAATATATGACATAACATGTCCTTGCTGCGTGGCAGAAAGAGCCAAAGACAAGGGAAGGGAGTTGGATTTTCTCCAAATCCTGTCACTGACTGGAAATGCTACCTCACGTGAGGTATTTAATACCCCTTGGTCTTAGTTTCCCCACTTGCAAAGTATGGAGTCTAGAACAATTCAGTTTTCCCCACTTGCAAAGTATGGAATCTAGAACAATTCAGTGTTGAATTTTCTTATACTTCTAAAACTTAAAAACCTATAAAGGTAGCTTATATTTGACATAAAGAGTGTTATGAACTAGACTAATTTATATACCCCATTGATTTCAAGTATGCTTTTTTTTTTTTTTTTTGCGGTACGCGGGCCCCTCACCGCTGAGGCCTCTCCCGTTGCGGAGCACAGCCTCCGGACGCGCAGGCTCAGCGGCCATGGCTCACGGGCCCAGCCGCTCTGCGGCATGTGGGATCTTCCCGGACCGGGTCACGAACCCCCATCCCCTGCATCGGCAGGCGGACTCCCAACCACTGCGCCACCGGGGAAGCCCTCAAGTATGCTTTTTTAAAAGAATTCTTTCACTGCAATACTGATTCATTTCACCTGAAATTAAGTTTTCTTTACTCTGTAACATGGAGATTATAGATTGCTTCTCACCCAGGTTTACGATAAAAGTTGGAGTTGGTTCCTAGAGAAATAAAGACTCTTTGCTAAGTTACTATATTGAAGAATTTAAGAATAACCAAATAAATAAAATAGGAACAATTAATCTGAGCCATCAGCCTTAACCGTGATCTACCTCCTCCTACGTCTAGTTCCTTTTCCAGTAAATGATTACTTCACAGATATTCAAGATGTTTTATGATAGCTTCTCTTTAGGACCTTTTAGAAATGCCATGTAATAGATTAGATCCCCAAATCTTTATAGTGTGGATTAAACTAATCCATCGGCCTTATTATTTTCCTGTTTCATTGTCCAAATTGCCTTTTTCTATTTCTTAATCTCTTACCCCATACTTGTAGCTTCTTCAGCTCAAAAGATACTCTTAAAATGGTCCTTATACTCGTTCAAACTCAATTGGTCATTTATAGATCTGAAAATATAAAATCTCACAAAAAGTATATTTGGCATGCCCACAATGAAAACATAAAATCCTGCCACTGTGTTGCTTGACAAATACTTGCTTTTTGTTTTGTTTTATTTTAATGTTAGTTCTTGTTAATTCTCAGATCAAGAGCTAGTGTGCACTTTATTAATTCCAGTATGTTTTCAATTTTTAAAACATACATTTCAGTGACTATGTCTACGTTAACTCCTTTAACACAAACTTCTCCCTGTTACTAGTAATTATCTTTTGACAGTACTGATAATAATGAAAAAATAAAACAAAACATGGCTGTTAGAATCAAGGATAGAACTTTAGAGCTGAAAAATGACTCTAATCTTCCCATTCCTCTCCAGTAGATGTCCCGGTCTCAATACTCAACAATCATTTTTCATCAACACAGACAGGCATTAAACTGTCTAAATTCGATATACTTTCTATAAAAGTTCTGCATCTTTACCATATACCCTCTATCCCTCCCTACCAAACATGCATACTCAACATGCATTTTTCAGAAATCAGACACAAGCACATACACACACACACAACACAGGCACAAACAAAATAGTTAAAAACTCCATCTAGCAATAAATCAGTATGTATTAATATGTTCAGCATCTCTCCTCTTCCGTCATCCCCTCGAATATGGAAAGAGGCACCTTTTAACATTTAATGTGTGTCTATATCATTCTCCTGATTTAAATGCTTGGCATCTCTCAATGTCTAACAAACAAACAAAAATCCAAAAGAACCTCAAAGTTTCTTAGGAAGGCCAACAAACCCTTCACAATCTGACCTAGGCTACCTTTCCCACCCTGCATGACTTTCTTCTATGTGTGCAGTTCTCTGGCCAAACTGAACCATCTTTTGCCTCCAATATACTTATCATTTAATGCCTAGTAATTTTTGAACCTATTCTTTCTACTTGCAATATCCTTACTCTTTCTCTGGGTATTTTGGGGGCAATTTCCTACTCATATTTTCTCATTACTGTAAATGTCACCTCTTCTGAGCTTCTAAAATGCACTTTAGGCATATTTTATGTATGTTAACATCTCCAGAATGCTATACCCAATAAATGCTTATTGTGTGAGTGATTAATTGTGATAGGGATTGGTGAGCACAGAAAGATATCCAAAATTTGGTTTCCTCTTTCCAAGATATATTTCTGAAGAATGGAAGAGAGAGTGTTGGACATAACTAGAACATTAGCGAAGAAAGGGACTAGAAAGAAAAGTCAAAGAATGGAAGAAAAAAGTCTTGATGTGTATATTCTCTGTGAGGCACAATGCAATACATTTCACACATGCAGTCTCCATCTCTACCTGAGATATCTTTAAATTTAAAGTATAAACACATTCTTGTAGTTTTAATAGTAGAATAAAATCAACAAGTAATCAAATATAAAAGGTGGACAATACAATTTTCAATAAACAAAGCTTATTATTATTACAAAAAATAATCATTTACCTTAGACAAATGATGTTTAAACTCATTACTTTTTAACAAAGAGATGGTCTAAAGATATACACAGAAAAACCATAGACAGAAACACAACTATTGATTTAAATGTTTGTCCTAATAATCACATACATGCAAATTAAACAACAAACTACCATTTCCAATGGAGTAAGTCACACAGTACTGTAACTGTTAGTTTATCTGTTAGTATTTCCTGCTAAATTAAAATAGTAGAAGGCTGGACTGTGGTCTTTAATGATGCAGCAACATGCCTACACAGCAAAATCTATGACTATCTCTTGAATGAACTAACTAATGAATGCATGAATAGTGAATGGAAATGATAGCACTTAACACTAGAAAGTATTGTGAATTGGACACTCTCAAACACTACACCTTGGATATAGATTCTAAGCACAGCAACACAGGCTTACTGAACAATCCTTAATTCATTTATAAAGTGTTTTGTTATAGGTACCAAGCATCTCCACAAACCCTTTAGTTTTAATATATCCAAAACTGAACTTCTCTTCTGCAACAGGCCTGCTGTTCTTGCATTCTTTGTCTTGTTCTACCCCACCAGGTCAGAGGCACAGCAATCACCTTCCTCCCTCCAACTCCCATTTTCAGGTTGTCACTGTATTCCTTTGCTTCTACTTTCTAACCGTGTCTCTCTCCTTTATAACAATCTTCCCTCTCATTTTCTTCCTTTTCAGCCATTATGATAAACTCTTAATTGGCTTTTCTGCTTTCAGTTTCAACCCACTTTACTCCATTTTCCAAAGTGCAGCCACATCGTACTTCTTGACTTGAAATTCCTTAGTGAGCCCCTGTCTTTGAAGTCCTTTGGTTGAGCACAGAGGCATCTCCCTTATTTGCAGCCTACGTGACTTCACCCTGACTGCATTATATGCTTCACATACACACACTGAACCATACAGACATACCAAATTCTCATACTTCTAGGTTTTGCATCTGAGAGTCCTTGGATGTTCTTTCCAATCTTGAACACCCGGCAGGGTCATATTCACTCTACCTGGCCAGACTAAAATGACACTTCCTTTGTGAATTTTTCCTTAAGTCCCCTCTACAGATATGATTACTCTTTCCTTTTTAATACCCCTGTAACTCTATATAATCCATTTTACACTTCTCTATGTTATGGGTCTGTGAGCTACTCAACTTCTATGTACTTCTTGTGCCTGGCACATACAATTCTAAAACTATTCAGTGTTTGTTATTATGCAGGTAGTACCAACTGACAAAGGAGCTCTAGATGGGACAGAATCACTTAGGCAGGCTAACTGACGAGACAGACTTTAATTTCAGTATATTTCCTGTTAAAATTTAAAAAATGATTTTCTTACTTTTGTATTTTTGTAGCCTAAAGTAACATATGTACTTTAATATTTAATACTGTGATATTGTGACTCATAAGAAAAATACATATTTGTTCATTCAGATGACCAAAGTATATTCCTCGTATATATTTGGTCTTTCTCCATGGTTTCTTGCTCACAACTCCCAAAACCCTTGGAATCTCCTAAGTGTTGAGAGAAATAAAGGTATCTTTTGTTTGTTATGTTAATGAGGTGACTTTTGGAAAGTGCCCAAGGATGGGGGCCAGTTGCCAGTGGAGTCAGTCATGTGATTAAAGGGTTGGAACTTTCAGTCCCACCCTCTGAATTCTGAGGAGGGGAGAGTGGCTGGAGACTGAGTGAGTTCAGTCACTAAGGGCCAGTGATTTAATCAATCATATCTTTGTAATGAAACCTCCATAAAATCCCCAAAAGGACTAGGTTTGGAGAGTTTCTGGGTTGGTGAACACGTGGAGATGTAGGGAGAGTAGTGCACCTGCAGAGGGCATGGAAGCTCAGTACCCTTTCCCCATATCTTGCCCTATGCATCTCTTCCCTCTAGCTGTTCCTGAATTACATTCTTTCATAATAAACCGATGATCTAGTAAGAAAAATGTTCTCTAAGTTCTGTGAGCCACTTCATCAAATTAATCAAACTTAAAGAGGGGGTCGTGGGAACCTCTGATTTACAGCCAGTTGGTCATAAATACAGGTGATGCCAAGCATTCACCTGGCATCAAAAAAGTAGGGGAAGGGGCTGGTCTTGTACTATTTCTCCCTTAACCTGTGGAATCTGATTGTAGGCCACCAGGCTGGTGTCTGTAGCATTGTTTGATGTATGTGTGGGGAAAACCCCTCTCTTCACACATTGGAATTCGTGTCAGGACCTTTTAAATGCTGACCAGCTAAAAGCTGAATGTTAGGAAAATACTGCATTGCTTAAAAGATAACATGATGCTAATTAGAATATATAGCAAGAAACATGAAGTATAATATTGATTAAATGACTTCTACATTAAATGGAGGGCAAAAAATGTTTATATAGTAAGACTTCATGGAATAAAGAATATAATTATATTATGTCTTATCTCTAGTTTCTTGAAATATTTAAAGTATTGATTTAGCAATACAGTTATCTAAAGGATATTTTTAAATAATTCCAAAGTAATTTTGACATGATTTTGTTTCTTCAATGGCTTAAAGCAAGAAGGTTTAAAAACATGGCACATTTAGGTGAATTAACTATAGTGTTATTTACTGTGACCTACCTTTAGAAGCAGAGAAAAGAATTTGCTTCTATATTCCATTTGCCTTCAATTTCATAACCAATATTTTGAAAAGCTTTTCTACCTTACAAAGAAATTTAAATGCCCAGAACCTGTGCCTTTCGTTAATAATAAAGTCTACTATAACGTATGAAGCTTACGGAACAGAATATAGAATGTAAGGTCTGTGTCCTATTTTTGGCTTAGATTTTTGTTTAAGAAAAGTATAATTTGGTACAGTGTATTACTATTCTACAATTTTTCTTTTAAAAATAAAAATAGCTCTATAGCTAGTCCCTCGTTGTTCCATGGTGATTTTGGAGGAATGCCAGAGATTATACTTAGAGCCCTATAAGAAATAAGAAAAAGACCAAACAGCAAATTTAGGGTTCATTCAGGAAGAAAGGTATTAGAATCATCTCTATTAACTAGGTTAATGGAAGGGAACCATAGCTCAGAAAATATAAAACTAAATGCTCTGATGCTTCCATGTAGTAATGTTATAGGGAACAAGAAGGGTAAAAAATAGTGGGTGAAAGGAAAACTATCTAACAGGGATGATAACAATAGCATCAAACTGTCCCTAAATTATAGGTGAATAATTTAAAATACAAATCTTTACACAATGAGAAGTCTACCATATGTCGACATAGGTTATTTTGTTTAATTTCCAGATTGCTATGAAATATAGTAATGATGATCAATACAATACAAAGGTTTTTTTTTTGTTTTTTTTTTTTTCTTGCGTTATGCGGGCCTCTCACTGTTGTGGCCTCTCCCATTTGCGGAGCACAGGCTCCGGACGCGCAGGCTCAGTGGCCATGGCTCACGGGCCCAGCCGCTCCGCGGCATGTGGGATCTTCCCGAAACGGGGCACGAACCCGCGTCTCCTGCATCGGCAGGCGGACTCTCAAGCACTGCGCCACCAGGGAAGCCCCAATACAAAGTTTTGAAAGCCATCTTTTGAATCTGGCATGCTAGTATTCACTATGAATTTTATTTGTTTAGATTGACAAAAAATATTTCCTTGGGCTTCCCTGGTGGTGCAGTGGTTGAGAGTCCGCCTGCCGATGCAGGGGACGCAGGTTCGTGCCCCGGTCCGGGAAGATCCCACATGCCGCGGAGCGGCTGGGCCCGTGAGCCATGGCCACTGAGCCTGCGCGTCCGGAGCCTGTGCTCCGCAACGGGACAGGCCACAGCAGTGAGAGGCCCGCGTACCGCAAAAAAAACAAAAAAGTATTTCCTTGTTCTTCATGATGTGAGGCCTGGAAGAGAGCCTTGAAGCCCTAAAAATGTTACATACACCACTGAAGGAAAAACTTTCTCATCAGTTTTTATTTGATTCCCAACCTCTGGATTTAGACCACTAGGGAGTTATTTCAAGGTATCGGTATTTTGAAGCCACATGAGCAGCAAGCATTGCCGTTAGAGCAAATAGATATGCTGCATAAACATGTAAGAGTTCTGTTAATGTTACAATTAAATTTAAAGTATTATGAAAGTGTTAATTAATTCACCACATGTTTTGGTCATTATGAATTAATCAACAGAGAATTCATCTTTCACATGGAATCAGTGATAGGTGATTGCATTTGAAAAATATAAGGTCTATGATCTAGATATAACAATAAAATAGATATAACAATAAAATAGAATATTATATTTAATCATTCCTTGACTTTCCCTCCTGTGGCATCACTCTTGGGCCTCGCTGCTCCGCGGCATGTGGGATCTTCCCAGACCGGGCCACGAACCCGTGTCCACTGCATCGGCAGGCAGACTCTCAACCACTGCGCCACCAGGAAAGCCCAGCATCACTCTTTTATTTGAACAGTTACACTTTACTATCTTTAGTCAACCCAACGCCTACTCTGCGTTCTTAGGTTCACTTGCTTAATTGTGTTTTCTGTTGTGCATTCTAATTCTAGTACCGACACTAATTTTAGATATGAGAGCTTAAGCCACTAACATTTTCTCGGTCTCAACAATAAAGGAAAAAAATTGGACCAAGATTTTCTCTAAAGTTCTTCCCAAATCTAACATTCCCTAACTCTTACATCTTTCATAACAGCCTTCACACCCTAGCATACACAGTGGCAAATACATAGCAGGTGCTAAATAAATGCTTGTTTAATTAACATGGCATAGCTTTTACTACTTTATCCATCTAGGCTGACTGCAGGAAGATTGTGTTTCTTAAAGTTTTTCACAAAACTAATGGTTGGAACATCTCAAAACTCTCTCCAACTGATTGATTTGAAATCACTGGCTTTACATTCTTCCCATAAAACTGCAGGTTTACAAACAATAACGAGAACACTTAATTACATATGCACGGTAGCAATAATCTCCAAAGGCAAATTAATTTCTAAGCTATGTACTGTAATCTCAGCCAAATCACAGATTCGCACAAATCAAAGTGGGATGAAGTTGGAGGATGAAAATCAATCTGCCTCCTTTTGCAGGACTCTAAACCTATCTTTAAATCTTTGGTAACTTGTAACTTGCAAGTCATATTAGGACCAAATATTGTAAATGAGTATTTTTAATTAGTGAGATGTTCTCATTGAAAGATATGTAATTCAGGCTGTGCACATCTGAATGCAGAAAGCATAACGCATTCCTTTTTTTGGAGAAGGATTTAATTACAAGTAAGGACACAAACTTGCTATGTGTCAACGTAGGTATGACAAATATACAACGTGGTTGAAATATCTTAAAGGTTAATGAAATATTAATGGAAAAATATTCTAATTTACAATTAATGCATTTTTTACAGGATGTGATGCCATGTTTTGATGGCTTTATTTTTCTCAGAACATTTACCATTCATCATAAAATAGATTGACATAAAAGTAGTCCTAACAGTTTCTTTCAGAAGTTTGAGAGATATAATATTTCTGCTCAATAAAGCATTGAATATATAAATGATGTACAAAAATGATCTGCAAGTAGTATGTCACGATTTGATTTCTTTTAATCTTGAACATAAAGCACAATACTTTAGTACAATAAAAAGCTATACCATTTCTTTGCCAAATATAAAGCTTTACACATACTTTTTTTTTTCCTGCTAGGAACAATTAACTGAATATTTACTCTCTTAACAAGTTTTTAACTGTGCAATACAGTATGGTTAACTACAAGTATGATATTGTAAAACAGATCTTGAGAACCTGTTTATCACATATAATATGGAAATTTTACTGTTTTGAAGTTTGGTTAGTCTTTCTTCATAGTAACCAGAATAAGTAGCCAATACATCAACATGATTTGAAAATATCCCGTAAAATGTAAACCTAAAATTCACGTTCATGACTTTGGCTGTAGCTCAAATAAACCAACTGGAAGAAAAAGAAACGCTTTATACCAAACCTCACATGTAGAAGCAGGAACTTCATACAAGTACAATGCTGAAAGCTTCAAAAGTCTGGGAGAAATAAGTTATTTCAAAAAGGAATTTTGATTTAAACATAAGCTTGAGGTAGTTATGAAAAACATTAGGGGAAATTGGAAAGATCTTGTTAAAATAATTGAGCTTACAGAGCAGTGATAAGAATGTAAATCTGAAAACAGTCTTTGCATCACTTAGCTAGCTAAATAATCCTAGAAAAGGAATCATTTTTCTTTCTCTCAAAGCAAAATTGGAATTTTAATAGGTGCAAGGAAAAGTGGTATGGAAACCAGAAGCACCTGGATTTCCATATCTTATGAAACACATTAAGGCAGATGAAAAAGAATATGGTTTTAGCTTTTAAATTTCTAAAACTGGAGATACTTTTATTCTTCTTTTATAATGTACTATGACTTTATCAGCCATGGATATATTTAAAATTTTGGAATAAACAAATAATATTTCCAACGTTCCTCCCTCAGAATGACATAAACTGATTATTGATGTATTTATGCATTTATTTCTTTATACTTTTCTTTTTTTGTTTCAAGCTATGCCTACTCCTTCCAGATGCCTGGAATTTTGATGCATCTATAAAAACTCTGCTTTGGCAATGTTACCAATGATTTAATCATCTTCAATTTTCATCAGTTTGCAATGGATAGATTTCTTAGTCTGATGCTGAATACCCAGGTTCACTAAGTATAATAACTGTGACAGCAATGGAAAAACAGACACAAAACTATCAGCAAGGCTGTGTGATAGCTGCTAGGTTTCCTTGGGTTTGAGAAAGCTAATATAAGCATCAAGTATTGTCACAGGCGCTTAGGTGAAAGTGCTTAAGAAAAATAGACACAGAGAGTAGTGGATTAAAAAAATTGGATATGTTTGTGCCATTAAGTACACATGCATGATGCATGACGAACTGAAAGACTAAGTCTTAGAGGGTTCAAGTAGGACACAGAATTCTGGACAGTTATAGGGAAAAAAAAAAACTATGTTGCTCTTATTTCTTCCAAACTATTCTAGGAGATGATTTTAGCAGATTCTGTGCTCTGTACTTAGTCTGCTGCACTTTCTATGATGAACCTGCCCAGGATTGGGTGAGTGCACACATTCTCTTCTGATTAATAGTTTGCCAGGAAGCCCTACTGCTGATGAAATCTGTTCACACACTAATGCACTTTCTTACTCCTTGTTTATCAAGCAGTCTGTTGACTTCTCTAGTTGGTTTTCTTCATCTCACCTACTATTCATTTGGCAGTCCTAAATCTTACTAATTTTCCAAGTCTTGTTGAACCATCTAATTTCCAATATGTTGAGGAATGCTTCAGAAACCCATGCCAAATATAATAAAATCCCAACATTTTCTCATCTATCAGCCTTCTAGACTCGACATTAACAGGTAGAGCTGAGCAAACACTACTGCTGAAGTTCCCCTAAGGGGAAAAAAAAATAGCTACATAAACATTTTAAGCATGACACTAATTCAAATAATTCATTTCCTCCAAGTATGAGAGATGAAAGTTCATCTATGCTATGGTCACTTCTCAGTAATGAATAGCTAGTCTTCAACCTAGCTAGTTCAGTCCAAATAGTGAAGTAAAAATGTCTTGAGTGCTGACACACTTTTTGCAGTCCCTTGAAACCACTTCTTATAACATCAAAAGACAAAAATAGATCAAAATTGTTACCATTATAAAGAAGTACAATGATGTAACATCAAGAGAAAGTAACTTATCTGTGTTTTATTTTTAAAACTATATTTGTCCTGATAACTTCTCTTTCTCCTAGTGGTTTGATTTGTACTTTTAGGCAAAGAAGTCTTATCTAAGAATATGTGTCAGCATTAGTTATCTCCATATTCGTTCTTCTTGGATATGAAAGCCCAGATAACAAAAAACAATTCTAAGAATCTTTTTCTCCCAATTATTAGGGAGAGAGCATCATGAAACTCATTGGTCATAGGGATCCCAGTAAGAGTTACTTGGTAGCTCTTCACCAATATTTGCGGTTTCTCAGTCAGTTACAAATTAGAATAGTCTATTTTTGGTCATAAATGCCACTTGATAGTGGTAAAAAACTCAAAGATAGATATATGAATGCTAAAAGTCTGGAAAATTTTTAAAAATTAGTTTCAATTGATGAATCCGTTTGTTTTCTATTTGAGTACTACGTCACATAACTCAGTATTGTGAACTTATTGTTATACTTCCCAAATTGTGGAGTGTCATAACCCACATGTTACTTCTGATAATAAAACTTAACAAGTATCATTTTGGAAGAAAACTGAGATTCTATTTATTCATTATTTTCATCACTACTGAAACATAATTTTTAAGCCATCTAAATAAGATCATTTAGTCTCGGAAATTCACCCCAAAGATTTTAGTTTCAATTTGTTTATTCACCTAAAAAACCTAGTAAGATAATAACTATCTAATTTTTGAGGTGAATATAATATAATTTGAAATTTTACCTAACAATTTACCTAACAGGGTGATTTATATGAATATGTAAGGGGAAAGGGGAATTATAAATATTATGCTAAATATAGTCATTGTTTTTTAAAATATCATCAAAATTATATCTTATAACTGGATCTTCATGTCTAGAAGTACTCCTTCAAGAGTTAAACACAATGTGTGTAAACATTTATATAACAAATATGCAAAAGCCATTTGTTCAATATAAACCAAACAGCTAAGAGATGCCAAAGACCCACAGTTTATTGCACATACTTTCCTTTGATTTAAAGATCTGTGCACTCTAAAATGTATACCATCATTGGATTTAGTAATCCTCTTACTCCCAAGTTGAAGCTAGTCACTAATTCTAAAAATACTAAGTATTAAAAAAGGACAAAAAACAGTTCAAGGAAAAGCCACAAGGCACTCAATACCTCACTGCTGGACTTTCCCCACATTTGTAATAGTGGTTGAGAACCAGGAAATTTACAACATGCTGATCTAGGGGACATTATCAGAGTCAGAGTGACTCCCACATCTGGGGCTTCAGGGACCATTCCAGAATAGAATGTGGCAGAAGAGTGGCACCGAAAGGTGTCAAATATTTCATAGTCAATAAATGTGCTATTTTCTATGCCTAGCTAAGTAAGAGATACTGAGTTTCACTGCAGGAGTAGACAGTTTTAGGTACCATTCTGCTTCTGAGTCTTCCACTCTGCTTTGAAAAACTCAAGTACCACAGGTTTCCACTCTTTCTAGTTTTGCTGTGTCACTGTAAAATAACCTGTAAAGGCTTATACTCCTAGAGACCCTGAGGAGCATCCCATACTATGCGTAACCAGGATTTTTCAGATTAAAGTATGATCATTATTAACTAGAACACTGTTTCCTACGAATGCATCAATTTCCACAGAAAATTCTGGGTCTGCTCAAACTCTGCTTTTGTGAGTGCGAGTCACATGTATGTGTGGTGGTGGAGGGGAGAGGAGAAAGTAGCAGAAGCTCTAATGAAATGCTGAGCAAGGTTCAATTCCTTCAAGCTTGCATGGGTCTGAAATAAATCTTATTAATGTTTTTTCCCCCTTTACAAAGCAATTCACAGTGGACTAAGCTTTGATCAATTAATAAATTGATAATTTACTTCAATATATCTTTCAATCATTGCACTTTTCATATTCTCTGCAGATCATGTGTGTGTGTGTGTGTGTGTGTGTGTGTGTGTGTGTGTGTTTCCCTTAAAGTGATGATTATCAGTGATGATAATGTAGGTATTTCAGCAAAGAAACAGTTCTATGGCATAAGCTTCCAATGTAGCTAATGGGAAGAGGCAATTTTAACACACTTAACTTTTTATAATAACATTTCATTATTTTTTCATATTTCGTGTAGATTTCTCTGCTCGTGTTGTATCTAGAGATTATTATGAATTGCAAGCTACATACATATATCTTGGTGATTGGCTATAATTATGTACTGGTTTGCATTGCAATGTATACAGGCAACAAATCTGTAATTACTCTGGCATTCTTTATGTTGTTTATAGATCCATTGCTTATCCCAGCTCTGACACACATTTACTGAATGAATGACCAGTCAAGCTTCTAAAATCTGGTTCCCTATGCATAAAAGGGGATTTATAATTTCTTTTTTATGGTACCGTGGGATAATCAGAATAAAATATATGAAATGCCAAAGAATTACTAAGTACTAATTTGATTATGCATTTATTCTTTCATACTGTCTATAAATTATTCATCTTACTAATTAGCCTTTTAAGCCAAGAGTTAGAGAAAAAGAAGAGGTCCATATGGTCTTTGATCTTGTTTGTTTGACCTTAAACAATCAAGTAACACACACAAAAAAATGCATTTGGAAAATAATAAATATATCTCCCACGTTATATATAACCTTTCACAAAAGTAATTTCAAAAAATAGGAAATATGTTCACTCAATCTGAATAGTGCTCTTTCTACCTGCACTTGTTCATTTTTCTACCCTAGTATAAGGCTATTTTTGAAGTGAGTCAAAGATCAGACTCTGCTTTTTTTGAATTTATACAAAAGAAATGAGAGTATCCTTAAGGAGGCTTAAAATAGAGGTTTAAATTCCCAGGATTACTTATTATTCAGCTTCCTGGACAGGGATGTGTAAACTGTTGGCTTATGTCTTACAGTATAAAATCACAGGATTCTAAAAATATTGCATGTTTCCAAAGAAGGACATTGTTCTTTAAATTTACAAAAAATTCCCTGTAGACATCTTGAGCAGAGTTTTCTAAAAAACGACAAAGCTTAGGTACTCCACCAGCAGGGACAGACCTAGAAGAAATTTAGAAACCAACAGGCATTCAACAAAGACTCAGCTGCTACAACTTCAAGTAGTCTTCCTATCTCTGCCATCCAATTCTTGTAATTACTACTGAAAGGAAAAACAGAAGGGACAGAAAATGTGGTTGGAGTTCAATTAACTATAGTTATGCTTTCTATACTTAATATTGTTACAATGTATTTTTTAAATTTTAGTAATGTTTCTTTTCACAAGAAAACACTTAACAACAAATGTTCTCAGTCCCCCGAAAGTCCTTACTTTAACAATGAAACTAATTTTCATGCATATATGTATACAACAGAAATACCATATCTCTTAGAATAATAAGATGAAAAACTATCTTTATCAATTCATTTAAGATAATTTCCTAATCAGGAGTAACAGAGGGTAAATTTCTATTCCACAAGCATCTCTATGTATGTTTACTTCAAACTGACCTTCTGCT
>NW_006778701.1:1429354-1457696 GCF_000442215.2 Lipotes vexillifer | reverse complement strand
GAACCAGATAGAATATTTCCAGAGAAGTTTTCATGTGCACACAAAGAAAAATGGCAATGTGTGAGTAAACAGACAATTCTTGGCTTCCTGGGTGCGGAGTTGGTTAATAAAGTTCCAAATGATCAAAAAAACTACCGTAAGTAAATTCACTTTTTCAAATTTCTGCAATGGAAAAGCCCTTAGAATGTCTTTAACTGTGCCATGCCCTGTGCCATGTTAGATCCTTCTAGATCAGGTAATGCCATCAAGAGCTGGAAGCCCAAGATTTGTGAAAATGTTGGGAAGGATCCCATCAGACCGGAAAAAAAAAAAAAAAAAAAAAAACCAAAACAGCTCCTTTTGGATCTTTTTGAAATAGGTGATGGAGACCCATCCACCTACCCATTTACCATTCATATATCCATTTATTCAACTTTATTTTGTGGTGATTATCCTTACTACTATCAATATCCATTCATTTGTGTTTATTTTCTGTAATTCCAATGATGATAATGCTTCTTCTTGCTCATGCATTCAAGACTAAGCTAGAACTATCACTTACTGATCTAGGAAATGAATAAAACCTGGGAAAATTAGTTAAGCCTTTACATAACACTCTGAGGCTGTGCTTAAAGATGTTCATTGCCATACCCATGAATGTCAATTTTTAAATATCCACAACTGAATCAAATATCCCTTCTAAATATCATCTACACAATCATCTTCTACCTGCATGAACTTAGCAATTGCTTTACAATTCTGTATCAGTTTACCCATCTAAACAATGTGGGTAAAAGAAGTCCCTGTCACTTAAGAGTTCTAAGGATATAAGGAGATAATCCATTCAGGATAGTTCCTCTAATATCGTAGGTGTAATATTGTGTGTACTAATAGCAGTCATTGCTATCACTAAAAGGAGGAAGTTTAGAAACTTTGGGCTCATTCCCAAGTCTTCTTCAAATGAAAAGGTCCCACTCTATCCCAATTATTCTGTAATTAATTAAAATCCCTACCATCATTGTAATGGGAAATTCTGACATAAAATATTTATATTGTTCTAATTTTTTTCTTTATAACAAAGGCCACTTTAATAATTATCTACAAAACCCTTAAAAGATCTTTAAAATGTGCATTGTTATCTCAGCTTCTTGAAACTTCCACTAAGAATTATGGATATGTTGGCAAAAATTCCCAAAGAGCACAGTTCTGCTAAAAAGAGGATGGGGCACACCTCTATGCTCTTTATCAAGAACCTAAATAAAGAAAAGGAAAAAGAAAAAACTGTATATATTATGAAAGGAAGAATACAATGAGTCTAAGGTACCCACCAACCCAGCAAAATATAAACTGCAATATATACTTTAACTTTCTATAATATATATTAGCTTTTCTTTAATCACATTATTTAAACACAATTATAAATACTAATAGTAATTCTATAGGGGGAAATACAAGAATAAAAACAGACTCAATACTCTGACTGTGTCAATCCGCATGTTTTAAGCCAGATATCAATGTGAGATTTCTGCAAATAATAGCTGACAGGTGTCAATTATCTATGTATTGGAAAATTTTTCTTTTAAAGAAAATATAAGGGAGGATAAATCAAGTTCAATTGTTCTTCAATATCCTTAGAAACTGTAATATATGGTGTGCTACTAACTGAAAGATAATTACAAGTTCTATGAATTTATTTGTTATTATGAAAGATATGCAATTTTTTTAAATTTAGGTTAATACAAGTGACTTAGCTTCTGATAAATCATTATTCTTTATTTACACAGTTTAAAGCTCTTCTTAATCCTAAAATTAACATTGTGTGTTGTTAATGTTATTCTCTTTCTCATTTTCTCTCTCTCCCTTTCTCTGAAATGTTCCATGTGCTCTGTAAATATGGGAAAAAAAAAAAAACCAGTTCCTTTGGGTAAGTCAAAAGGAGTCACAGAAAAGTAACAATTGAAATAAGATTTGAAGAAATTGTAGAAAATCCTTCAAGTACACAAGAGTTTAAAGAGTGTAAAGCAGAAGGGATAGAATGCATAAAGGCAAAAACGTATGAGAGAAATTTGCTTATGTCAAAGAATTCCCCATGATTGGTGTGTAGACAATAAAGAGCCTTTCTTGAAGGCCAAAATAAAAAGTTTGGATTTTTGTATACAGAGAGTTGTTACTGAACAGTTTTAAGTTAGAGAATGACAAGATCAGAGATTGGATAGAGGGGCTAGGTTAATCTAAAGGCAGGAGATGAATCAGTAACACCACCTCATATGGATGAACTGGGCATTACATGGATAGTTAGACCTCCTTCCCAGTGTTTCACCCATTGCATCTAAGCAACTACTCTTCCCTGACCCTGGCAAACGGTAAGAGAATTATTCTTCATGGAAATTCAACCAGAAAACTTTTATAGAAAGAGAAGCTTCGTGCAACAGAGAATAGAGGTGAGACACCATATTAATAAGAGAAGGTTGACATTTACAGAAGGTCAACATACTATTTTACATGTAACTGGATAGATCCCTAGAGAAAAAAGAAAGTAACATGCATAAGAATAAGAGAGTTTCTCTAGGAAATAGAAAAAATATAATATTAAGTATTTGTTTGTTTGTTTTTTAGACAGCTCACTATGTCTCCAGCTCTGTTCTAAGTACTTCACAACTATTCCCAAAAAAGACCTTTAACTCATTCCCCACTCATTTCTTCCAAAATACCAAGTCTTTCCACTTCTTGAGCTGCATGGTTTCCTGCAGCACACCACATTGCGTTGTTTTCTGTCGGTGTTCCCTGTAGAAAACATTTAGGTCTTAACATATCTGATCTACTGAATCATTTACCGCTGTCCACACATTTCCCATTCCTTAAAAACTTATGGTAAACATTCATTTGTTGTCACCTCCTCTCCTAGTCTTTGCTCTCAGTTTAATGAGGTCTCAGAAAGGAGTAGAGATAAGTATGTTCAAGTTAATTTGTAAACTAGAAACGTTTATTTTTTTGTATTCAGGTAGGGAAACTGAGTCTCAGAAAAGTTAAGTAACTTGTCATTTACATAGCTGATAACTGGTCAAAGACAAAATTAATTCTAGATGTATCTGCCTCCAAGGCCATTTTTCTCCTGCCCCCTGCACTTCTTTAGACATAACAAACATAACTTCTTAATAAGGAAACCAAAATGATCATATCTAAGACATGTTTCAGTAATCAGCAATAACTGAAAACAATGTTTGAATCAACAAAGTATATTGACCAATAGAATATGAGATAATTTTGATAGTAAGAAATACAATGCCTAGGCCCCTTGAAATCTTAATTCTCCAATTTTATCTCTACTTGAGTTTTTGTTCACTTACTGTTAAAAAATAATTGTAAAATCCTACTAAGCCCTCAAAAGACAAACCAAAAGAGCTCTCGTGATGATAGCAGTAAGAATGGTAATGTATCATCTCGGCATGGTACTGCTTGGAACTATTTCAGTAAACAGGATAAAGCTATGTTAGACCAGAGGAGCTGGTGCCCTCCTATCACCTTTATAGGAGCCATACAGTGATTATGAGAAGCATGGACATAAAACCACCTTTATAATCATAAAAGGTTTTACATCATTTGAAGTTGGACTATGGATAAGGCTAAGAGATAACTTTTTTTTCTCTTTAGTAAAGCCCTTCAGCAAGTGGTATTCCAGGAAGAAGTATAAGTTCTGAGTTTAAGATAGTTGCATTTCAGCTGCTGTAATGTTAAATTGGTAATTGCCCACATAAACAGCTCAAATATATCTGTTTACATATACTCATGAAGAAAAAAAAAAAGGCTGCATCATAAAATTCTAAAACCCACAAGTTTAAGCTCTTCTGTCACATCTCAGTGCATTTAATATCCTTCTGTCATATTATTTACGACTTCACAAAGAAAGTAGTTGTTTCCTATTATCTGTTCAATAAATAGGTAGAGAAATGCAGGCTGCAGAGATACAATTTGTTAATGAAATAGCCCAGAGAATCTTCACAGTGTCTGGTCTCAGAAGCTTGCGCAGCATCTATTAAAGCCTGCTTCCGTTCTACAGAGTGACTCCAATTTTTGCACATTGATATGCCGTACTCAGGTGGCTGAGGCAGGCTTCCAGGGTAGATTATGCAACATGAGTAACGCATGCTGTGATACAACAGATATCTGACCACACAGGCATGTTTAAACACTTCTCTCTACTTGTTCAACCTCCTTATACTACTGGGAAGACTGTCTCACTTCATAAATGAGGTAAATGTCAAATTTCCAGTTCTTGAAACCATTTTCAAGAAGAAGAAGAGAAAGAAATCATGCTTGTCATAGTTTTTACCCAAATATCATGACATTATGAATGCACTATGTTCAAGAGATAAGACTGTATTGGTACAAGTTATAGGAAACCTGTAAGAGAGGCACAGAGTAGGTAGGTACATCACTATCCCCATATTTGTATACTTTTGCCACCTTGTAAAAGAACAATCACAAAAATTCTCACATGCTATTTCTAAAAACATTCACCTTTTGCTGACAATTCCCACTGTTGAAAGAAATAAGTACAAGGAAAAGACTAGTCATAATAATATATGCTCCCCTTAATTGCTATGAAAGTTTTATTTTTCCTGTAAAAGTGAAGCTCCCCAAAAGGATATACGCCTCTTATCTGATGACATGAGATTTTGAAAAGAAATCTAGTAGAGGAAAGAAACATATCACATAAGACACGAAAACTTGCTCCTAATCTTAAACACAGAGTGGATTTCAAAAGTGAACCTATGAATAAACTTTGACTTTAATCAAAACCATAGAGTGACTGGATGATGCTTATGTCTGCATATTGTTCACTATTTAAAGTGCAGTTTAATTTCCTCTAAGAATAAATATCTTATTTTTTGCCAGGGTTGGGGTAGGGTATTGGCTCAGATTCACAATTTGTATGAAAGACTACAGTGCAAAACTCTGAGGGATATTTAGTACATACACGTTTCAGTAATTTTGACGCTGAGTAATATTTATGAACTAATAATATTCCCTTGGATTTTTCTTAAATATTTAATCGTATTAACAAGTAGTTAGGTAATGTTCAAACCCCTAAAAATGTTTTTAAGTCAGTTATATAAGAAATGCATATTTATCACCTTTATTTTATTTTAATAGTTGTAAACATACATTTAGGCAACTGTAAAAAATATGTCTTTCTCATCATCAGATATAATAATAGCCATTAACATAAAGGTTGTTTTGATTAAGACTTTTATCAGGGTGGTAATTAATATTTCTGTATAGCTTCTACCATAGAAATGTTAGTAACATTTTACCTAACTCGTTTCAAAAATCAGCTAGATCGCCTAACAACTTAATATAGAATGGTTTTATGTATTACAGCATATTATGTTATGTTCTTCAGAGTCCCCAATTTAAATATAAATAATTGACAGTTAACCGTGATTAAATTCCCTTAATTCATTTTAAAAGTACTTTTGAAATTGTTGTTTTAAAAAATTATCTTCTGTGTACTCTATCTCAGATATCTCGAAATATCAAGAGCCATAAGGTCTTAGTTTAAGGTAGAACAACCTGAGAGGTATTCCAAGCCCCAAAATCACCTGAAGCTACTCCAGTGTGCACTTATCTGGGAGGAAGATTTGTGCTTTTTTATTATGACAGTTTGGTCTTCCCCATTTACTGGAGTTATGACCAATTTGACAAAAAAAAAAAAAACAAGTTCATAAAATAGGATTATTTAAAATGTATGTATGTATATATATATATATATATATATATATATATATATATACCAATTTGACAAAAAAAAAAAAAACAAGTTCATAAAATAGGATTATTTAAAATATATGTATATATATATATATATATATATATATATATATATATATATCCCTGATTGTAATAGCTGCTAATCATATATGATTTGCGACTTACTATTTTTATCAATCTGTGACATTTTCACTTTCTAGTCACTTTTATTCAGCTGAAGATTACGCTATGATAATACAATGTCCTGGAAGGTAAAGTGTTAAGCTACCAGTCTAAAAAGTGGTGTAAATACTCTCTATTTTTCTGCTTTATCCTACTCCTAGAGGTATTTCTTCTCTTCTTTCCCCTGTCTCTAGTTATCCCTGATGATTTTTCATGCCTCACCATATTTTTTTAAGTTATTGGAAATATAAAATATTTGGGTGGAAGGAGAGGAAAAAAGCAGAAGGTGTAGAAGTCAACATTTGAAAAAGTTCTATACATACAACTCCCTCCCCGACTTACACACAGAGAAACCTGTTGTTTTATAGAGGTTTTTGAGTAATCTGGCACTTATTAGTTGATGAAGAACACGGCCTCATAAAGATAGGGATACTTTTTGCGAAAACATTTGTTTTTTACAATGGTAGTTAAGAAACATAAGCAATGGACTTCTGTTAAATATTATTTATGTACAGTGTGACAAGTAATATTTCAACTTGTTTCACCCTCTTCTAAACTTTGCTATTTCATTTTTACTTTTTTAAATTTAAAACTAAATTCATCAGAAACTATTGAATATTTTCCATAAACAGGGCACCATAAAGAGCTCAAAACAATGACTAAACAACGGTTCAAAAATACTAATTTTTAACAAAAAATCATGTTTGGGTTTAAGAAAAGAAGATAGTTGCCTATTAACAAATGAGTGAAGTATAGTCATAAAATATATGTAAATTTTGTGAGTAACGTCTAAGTGATGTTTTATGGGTGAGACCCTGGAGAGAGACCGTAAAGCAACACAGGATTTCCAATGCTAAGAGAAGAGCCACAAAATTCTAGGTGAAGGAACAAGTCTGGGTCCACTACACACTAGTCACTTTACATATGTCATTTCAACAAATCCTCAAACTTCTCTACCCTAAATGCATTTCTGCCCACATCTTAAGATTAGTACCATTCTTATACATGTTAAGAACCCTGACAAAGATGAAAGCCAGGAAAATTTGAATATTCTCACAAAATGATCTGCTACCAGTGGCCGGGCATTCAAATTTAAGACCCTGCTCACAAAATTAAAATTAAGTAAGTAGGGACTTCCCTGGTGACACAGTGGTTAAGAATCCGCCTGCCAATGAGGAGACACGGGTTTGATCCCTGGTCCAGGAAGATCCCACATGCCGTGGAGCAACTAAGGCTGTGCACCACAACTACTGAGCCTGCACTCTATAACCCATGAGCCACAACTACTGAGCCCGTGTGCCACAACTACTGAAGCCCATGCGCCTAGAGCCCGTGCTCCACAACAAGAGAAGCCACAGCAACGGGACGCCCGCAGACCACAACGAAGAGTAGCCCCCCGCTCGCCACAACTAGAGAGAGCCCACGTGTAGCAACGAAGACCCAACGTACCCAAAATTAAATATTAAAAAAACGAATTTATAAAAAAAAAAGAATCTATAAAAAAAAATTTTAAGTTAGCAGTAAGAAAGTTTATTACTAAGAGCTTATAATGACTTTAATTCTACAGGATACCTCCAGGAAAACCTGGGCTAAACCCGGTACAGACAAGTTTGGCTTCATTTAGGGGAATAGAACTTAAAGGTAGAAATCGAGGGAGGAAATATTTGGAGTGTCGAGGAAAGAGCAATGAACCCATAGACTCTGCAAAGCCACTGAGGAGCAGGAAAATGCAAGTGGAACGGTTTGGAGAACAATGAGTTCATGGTTGAGGATAAAGGAGACTGAAGTTGGAAGCAGAGAATCAGGTAAGGCTTTATCATTGCTTCATTAAGGTATGAGAAAAAAAATCCCTTATTACCTCTGGGTTGAAGATGTCACCTATTTAATTTCCTTTATTACAGGTTGCCTACTTTTTTACTTATCTAGCCATCTCCTCATGATGCCTTCGGGGTAAGATAAAATGTCATAGCAACGTAGAAGGGCCACAAGAAAAGAAAGAATATAAATTTATGTCTGGCTTAACTTGGACACATTTTCAACTGAACAGTTTGAACCTACAGCCTCATAATTTTCATGCTCTTGAAAAAGACACTCGTAAAATTATTTTCTTACTACTTTTCCAAGCTCTGGTTCAGAAAATTACTACCCTTTTGATGTGAAGGTTGATGTAACTAGTTATAGCTAGGAAGACACAATTCCTCCTTTAATAATAAAGAAATAGCAATCTTTCACCTAGAATATAGCGCAGTGTCTGGATCTGAAGCATGAAAGATTAAATCAGTAAGCTTTGAAATTCTATTATATTCAGGGAGACAGCGTCTCTGAGGACAATAATATTGACAATAGAAGGAGGTTTCTTCAAGAGCATTTCAACCTATTAGCAGACTGTGGCATAGTGAAAAGAATGTCGGCTAAAGGCAAGGAGACAGGCATTCCTATCAGGCTCGTTTAATCATCAGCTGAGTATTTAGGTCAAACTAGTCAACTTCTCTAGTTTCACAATAGTTCACTGCCTACTTTCGACCACCTATTCACAGTAGAGGGAGGATAGGAGGAACAGAAAGGGAAGACTGGGGAGAGAAAGAGGGAGATGAATGAGAGAGAGAGGAAGAGATGGTGGTAAAGGGAAGGAAGACTGAAAGGGAGACATGGAAAGAGGAAGAGGGTGAGAGAGGCCTTTCCTATATTTTAGTGGTTCTTCACTTTAACGGGCATCAGAATAAGCTGGAGGGCTTTTTAAAACACAGATTGATGTGTCTCGCACCCAGAGTTCTTAATGCAGACTGCCTGGGGTGGGGCATGTGAGTTTGCATATCTAAAAAGTTCCCAGGTGACACTAGTGCTGCTGGTCTGGGGACCACACTTTGAGAACACTGTTATAGGCCTCCACCTATATGGAATCTTACCAAGAAAAGAACAGGTGTCATTCAGTTTGCTCCTTACATTATTAAGAAAATTTGTCTCAATAACCATATTTCTAAAAGTCATTATTCTTTCTATGTGCTGTGTTGTTTTAAGACATTGAACTTTTCCTACCTATTCCTAGGATAGAATCATTATTACTTATATTTGTGCTATGATTAAATGGATTTATTTTATATCTCACTACATATCAGAGGTGCAAAAAAAAAAGAAACAAGAAAGCAGTGCACATTTTTGCTGATGGGGTAGTGACAGAAAAATGGGCATTCTCATTCATTGCTGGTGCAAGTACGATTTGCGCCTGTTGTTTCAGAATATCTTTTGGTGCTATATGAAAAAAGCCTTACTAACTCAACAGCTAAAGGTACCATTGCACCCACAATTAGTAATAGTAATTGAGCACTTACTCTGTGCCAGACATTTGACTAAGTGCTTTATTTTACATGTGTTACAATATTTAATTCTCCCAACAGCCCTAAGAGAAAAAAAGGATCCCACTGTGCTTTTTCTTGGACAGATCAATTTTTTAGTTATTCACTTGTGCAGACACTATTTTAAAAGAGACATTGACACACAGAAGATGTGTGTATACATATATATGTATACACACACACACACACACACACACACACACACACACACACACACACACACACACACACACACACACACACACATGTATTCAGAATGAGAGTAGAAAGGTACATTCTCTATTTCACCCATCTCAGGATGCTTAGCAAGACAGCCTGAACTTATTTTTTCCTGCTCCAGATGAATATCCATGAAAGTAGTTCTAAATCTTGCTATGTCCAAAAAGAGGTTGAAGTCATAAAAGCCATTTCCCCTAATTCTGCCCAAATCAAAACTTTGTCCTTGGTAGAATATCAAGAAGCAATAAGCAAACTTATATTCAGTATCCTCAGGGAATTGGTTCCAGGACCATGGTGGATACCAAAATCCAAGAATGCTCAAGTCCCTTATATAAAATGGCATAGTACAGTCAGATGTGGAACCCATGGATATGAAAGCCTGACTGTAATGCCTTTTCTGAGTTTTCAAGGACAAGTATTTAATGATCTGATCTTTAACCTCTAAAACCTCTTATTCCTAAAAAGTAAGTAGTAGCTCTGTTTGGAAATGCAATTCTCAACTTCTGTGGGAAACGATCCCCAATTTTGTTGTCTCATAATCCACAGAGGAAGACTAGCTGTGTTTTTCACAATTATAGGTGAGTCTGTTCATAGATCTCTGGGAATAAACCTCATCTACTCTTTCTCAAAAACTATAGTATCTTCTTTTATGAAGTAATTGCTTCATCTCTCCCTGCTATAATCTATGGAAATTTTATTGCCAAAAGACAGCTCTCAAGTCATTTTGACTTGTAATATACATCTCCCATCTTTTCTTTATAACGTGTGTTTGCCAAACAATGTAAAATATATTAGCAACAGAACTTTGAATTGTACTACACGTAACACAGGTAACAAAGTGTATTGTAAAGGATAGTAATGAGGAGACTGAGGTTCTAATATCTTGTTTTTTATTTCTACTCTATCTCTGCTTCTAAACAGCTGAGCAACCTTGTAAAGATCACTTCACCTTTGTTCATCTCATTTTCCTCATATGTAAAATGAGAGCATTAGATGAGGTACCCTCTAAAATCTACTCAAGCTCTCCAAACATATGATTTATTCTGATAAACTGTCTATGGTCCTGGGATGGTTTCTGGTTAAAAGACATTCCATATTTCTTAGTTCAGAAATATGCTTTTAAATACAGTTTGTGCATGAGTTCTAACAAAAAGACGTTATATTCTCCGGTAGAATAAAATTAAGAAGCTGTTTTTATATCACTCTTTTAGATCCAAACATTTCAACTATACATAAAACATTTAAGACCCTTTTTAATAGCATGCTTAGTGTATTAATTAATATTATTTAAAGTGCGTAGAATATGCAATAATTCATTTTATTACAGTAATAATATAGCTAGATAAGTTGTTAGAACTGGTTTGCACATATAGGAAGTCTTCACTAGTGATACTTGTTATTGCAGATAAATTAACTAGGTAAATAGTTCTCTGTATTATATATATATCATATATATAAATATATAAGATAGAAAGAATCTAATAGCAACATGTCGAAATACTAGCTTGTGTGTAGTTTGTTCTAACTTCCAACAAGTAAATTGAAGCCATATTTAGCGATGAAACAAGTAATGCAGGAATACAGAAATTATACATACAATTCTAGCAAACATGCATTTTAGTAAGAAATCGTCATCTAGTTACCTGTTTCAGTTTGCCCTGTTCCCTTATTCAAGTAAGCACTGGTGGGGTTATGCAAAACATGACGGCAGCACAATTTCTGTCATTTTTGTTGATTAATTAATATACTTTCAATTTATAGTCCGTATTTGAATCTTAGCTTATACAAATGCTGCCTTTATGTGCATAACTCAAGCAAAATTTCTAAGTTGGAAAAACTCATATTCTATTGCCAGCAAAGATAACATTGAAATAATATAATTTCAGAGGTTGCCAAATTTTATTCCTCTGAAGAAACTGAGCTGCCATGGAACTGGAGCCAACATGGTGGCAGTTTTTGTAGTTCTTATTTATAAAGAAAGTAAGTGATTCTAGGATTTAATAAATTGGCAGAAATCATTCTAACATTTCATTAAGCTCAGAAACAACTACGGCAGCAGAAAAAACCCTTTAAAGCCTGTTTAAGCTTTTGGATGGTAATGCACCCCCAAAATAAGGAGATCTTTGGTAAATGTGGTGGGAGAAACTCAACGTTCACTTGATGACTAATTCTGCTTCATTGCTTTACTAAGCAGATAATAATGCAGTGCCTGCAGCATTTTTATGTTTACTGCTCAGAAGCAGATATTTCCAGATCTTGCCTAGAAGTGAAAGAGTGGCATCGACCACATAAAAATGGGAATGTTTATAATAACAATACTTGCCTCAGAAGCTTGCTGTAAAGATTCAATGAGTTAATTAATATAAAACACAAGAGCACTGGCTCCATAGTTAATATTATAGAAGCTTAAGTTATTGTTTGTTATGTGTTATTGTGTGATTGTTATATGCAATTCTTCATGTCCAATGGAGGTATTTCTTCAGATTCTTATTGGCTATCCAAGGTGACATTATAACTTTTGTGGGGCCTTCCTCCCTTAAAGAATTAAAAATGATATTTTACAACTGTGTTGGTATAAATATGAATACATTAATATTAAATATTAAAAAATTTTTACCTAAATGTTCATTTTTTCCCGTTACTTTAAAAGTAAGTAAACCATTCTCATGGACCCTCAAAAAGTAATGCGGGCCATAGAAACTCTGCTTAATGTGAAGTTCACTTGTGGATATCAGAAGCTTAGTGAACTTGGAGTATATGGGGGAGAATAGTTCTTAGCTGTTAAGTTCCTGGATGATAATGAAGACTTTCATTTAACCATAATTAATCTGTTTTGTTAAATTTGTGAGAATATTTCACAATGCATCAGTCACTATACAGATAACTTAATCAAAAAGAAAATATAATCTTAGCATATGTTCACCACTCAGTGTTTTTTTTTCTGAGTAATATCCATGTTCATTATATATTTTAAAGATAAACAATATGCTTCAGATAATTTCAAAATGAAAACAACCTATACCAGTATTCTTAAATAGCAATCCAAATGCTCTTAGTTTATTCTCTAAGTCTTTCTGCCAATTCAGCATCAGAATGCAAATCCAGTACTCAAGGACATTATATGAATTTATGATTCCTTGTTGTGGAAACACCATTTAGTTATTTTACTTGTTGGTTGTGAGGAGTTCATTATGAGTTTTATCACTTGCCTCTTATTTTCTGGACAAAATACAATGGAATTACAAAATTATAAATGTCCTACTAACATGAATTAGTCCATTCTAAGTTAATTCAATCTAGTGAAGTGAATCTTTTCCAAACTGTTCTAAAAGAAGTTTGTCACTTATCAAGTATATCTTTATTAGGGCCTGGAACCACTAATGTTTCCCTCAATGGGACCAACCCCTTTTACTGTGGATCTTCCTTAATGCCAACTTTGCTGCAACAGAGAACCAGTTCTGGATTTTCATTTGCAGAGCTCTGTATATATCATAGTTCTAGTATGTGCCAAAATAATTGTCTATTTCTACAATAAGGCAGGAAAGTTATCTACTGACTGTCAATACTTCAGCATTAATCTTCAAAAGGAAATCTTACTACTGGAACCTAAATGTTTCATCTCTTCTGTCAAAAACCCCTGGATGAGCTACCTCACAGGGAGACATGGTCATATCAAGCCTGGAATTGCCTATGGAAACTACTAAGAAATCTCTCGAAAGACATCTAATATAAAGACTTTGCCTGCTTTCTTTCCTTTTCTTCTTCTTACTATATGGAATGCAGATGTGATAACTAGAGCTCAATTAACCACCTTGACCATAAGGTAGAAGGCATGTGTTGAACTTGGTAGAGAACCTGATAAAAGAAGCCTGTGTCTCTGACGAAGAAATGCCCAAAACAGCTCTGGAATACTGACTTCATTTATTTAAGAATTAAAGAAATGTCTCTCTTGTTTAAGCCATTTTAATTTCAGGTTTTCTGTTACTCATAGCTAAATCTAAGTCTAAACTACATTAAGTGTGGTGTTTAAAAATGAGTGAATATTAATAAAATAGCAAGATAGTGAAAACCTCAGATATCCAGGAGAATTTTCTCATGCAAGTTTCTCTCTCTCTCTCTCTCTCTCACACACACATACACATACACACACACACACACACACACACACACACACACACACACACAAGGACAAAAGTGTAAAAGCTATGACAGTCTCCTTATCAAACTCTTAACTCACTGATTGTAACTCATTTATTTACTTTTGTTTATGAATGGCATTTGCCTATTTCTTTTACTGACAATACAAAGTATTACTAAGAAAACAAGATGAAACAAAACCAAACAGTAATAACAAGTAAGGCTAAACGATATATGTTGCATTAACCAGCGAATCTGTCCTCAACCCTTTTACTTGGATCAAGAGCCAGTAGCCGTATTGGACATAGCTTAAGAGCTATACTTTCTAATAGCAGTGCTCAATTATTATTACTGTGCATGAGCAGAACAAAAATGGATCTTAATCCTCTGTGTGTTTTCTCCAAGATTAGGCTTTAGAAACATTCCCTACTTTGCTCTGACATATATTGTTCTGAATTCATCAAAGCAGAAATGAAAAGAAATGCTTAAATCAACATCCTTCTCTCAGAAAACTTTTTTGTACTAGTTCTCAACACTTATTTTTAGAGTTTATTAGCAGGAGCACCAGAAATGTATGGCTGGATAAGGAAGTACTCTCAATCATCCATCATCTGAATCACACTGAGTATTCAATTTAAAATCACGAACTCATCAATCACTAAATAGCTAGACTGAAAAGTATCAGTGGCCAGAAAGTTTTTTTGTTTGTTTTGTTTTGTTTTTTCCTTTTCTTTTTGTGGTACGCGGGCCTCTCACTGTTGTGGCCTCCCTTGTTGCGGAGCACAGGCTCCGGACGCGCAGGCTCAGCGGCCATGGCTCACGGGCCCAGCTGCTCCGCAGCATGTGGGATCTTCCCGGACCGGGGCACGAACCCGCGTCCCCTGCATCGGCAGGCAGACTCTCAACCACTGCGCCACCAGGGAAGCCCCGGCCAGAAAGTTTTCGTCAGTGGACTGGTATAGTTCATATTTCCAGTTGTTCTCAATGTGAAGACTTATTTTTGTTTTCAACAACATCATAGCACAATGGCATGGTCGAGGTGCCCTAGTTAAGTGAGTTTCCCATTTTTGGTGATTGTTCTAATTTTACGATAAAATTAGATAGGGAGAAGACAGTCCTTGTAGAAGCCTGCGACACCTGTGTATAGAGACATTTTTACGATGTGCTTAACTTTCTAAATTAATACCTCAATTATACATCTTTAGTAATACAAAAGTTTACTAGCCACACTGTTAAAATATAGTAACTTGAATTGCTCTACACAAGGTAGCTACTAGCCACGTGTGACTTATTAAATTTTAAGTAATTAATATTAAATAATATTAAAAATGCAATTCCTCAGTCACCCTAGCCACATTGCATGTGCTCAACAGACACACTTGGCTAGTGGCTACTCTTTTGAATAAAAAAGACATAGAACATTTCCACCATCACAGAAAGTTCTACTGGACAACACTGAACTAGATTTTCGTGTATCAACACACTTTGAAAGAGTATTAATTTAAAAATGTTTACTCAAGAGAACAAATTTAAAAAATACAAAAAGAAAAGTGTCCAAAAGATTTCAGTTAGAGGCCAGGAGGCTTGAAACTCCATGGGAAATGATAGCTATTCATAAAATAGCCATGACTAGAAATGTTTAAAAAAAATAGAGTTTCTGAAAAATAAGATTAATGCAGAGAAGCTATTTAAAAATAATCTGATTTAAAAGAGGCATCATGGAAATATAAATGTCAAGCAAGAGCGTTCAACTAACAAAAACAATGGAATCAGTCTCCTTATCATATCAAAGTTATATTTCTTTAAAAACCAATAGCTTAAAAAATTCTTAGAAAATAACTGCTAACTGGATGGAAGGTTTAGTGCTTGGGAATTCTAATTATTCTTTCTTGGCTCTTTGTTTGTTTGTTTGTTTTGTTTTGTTTTACAGTACGCAGGCCTCTCACTGTTGTGGCCTCTCCCGTTGCAGAGCACAGGCTCCGAACGCGCAGGCTCAGCGGCCATGGCTCACGGGCCCAGCCGCTCCGCGGCATGTGGGATCCTCCCAAACCGGGGCACGAACCCATGCCCCCGGAATTGGCAGGCGGACTCTCAACCACTGCACCACCAGGGAAGCCCAATTGGCTCTTTGTAATGATGTCTCTTTTCCAACTCTGGCTCTGGTTTCTTCTGACCTAGCCAGAAGATCCAAAGACGACTTCAAACGTTTGATTCTTCATTTCTCTAAGTATTGGAACACTGCTTCTCTCAGTAACTATGTATAGTACAGTGTCGCATTTAAAGTATTCTTCCAAATTTATATGATGAGCACCACCCAGATAATTAGGATGAGTAGAAAGAATTCACTCTTAGACTACTCCACTATGGACTAAAAGAGGCTTTTTCAAAAAAATAATTAATATTCCCATATGATCACACTATAGGCACTTTTCCAGTTCTGCCTTTCTAAAAGTGAAGGATAATATGGAGCTAGTTATTAGGATGAAGTGTTTCTCAGAAGAATTATCTGAAATCAGGAATCCACTTTTAAGAGATTAAACTGAAATAGAGATTTCCTTTCTCCATGGTCCTAGGAATTAAACTTGATGAGATCCAGCACTCTGAAACTTTTTGAAAATGTTGTGGGGCAAAAGTCACCACATTTGAAGTATGACCTCAAACATGTCAGTTGGAACAAAACTGTTTGAAACACAGCTTTCAGAAATTGGAAGACATGTCAACTTCAGATGCAACACTTACACTTCTTGATACTGTACACGAATGCAATCCTGACCTGTCAAAAGAATACTGAATGACTACAGATAAATTCTCCAGCACTAGAAGAGTTATGCCAACCTTTTCAATGTGTGAAAAACAGAATTAAGTCTTTAGTACTGCACAGGAAAAAGAAGTCCAATTGTTTTAGGTTATACTTGAGTATTCAGTGTTTACCTCAAAAATTTCCATGAACTCTCACTGTAGGGAGTCCAGCCCAATTGTTGTGAATCCTTCTTTGGGGAGCAGTTTATAGCCACTCTAAAGCATTGAGAGTATCCCAACCCCAAAGTCAAGACGGTATAAAGGTGCTTGCTAGCAGGGATTTTGGAGTCAGGATGCCTGCACTTGAATCCTAACTTTCCCATATTTGGACTCTTGAGTTTGTACTAACTCATCTGCAAAATATTGATAGAAATTGCAAATTTCTATAAAGTTATAGTATGACAAAAACTAGAGGATCCACGTAAAACCATTAGCACAATTACTAATACACAGTAAATACTAACACATAATATCTAATATTCGTAGTATTGCTAAAATACCCTACTTAGACATTTGCTTTTGTTATTCCCTCCATCCTCATTTCTTTTAAGAGCCCATACTCATCCTTAAATAGTTCATTCAAGACTCACTATCAGCAAGCCCTCTATGAGACTCCCAGCTAGATTAGGTGTCCCTCTCCAAGGCTCCTATAATTCCCTGGCATAACTTTATTACTGTACCCTTCACATTGTACTGTGCATGTGTGTGTGACTGTGTGTGTGTGTGTGTGTGTGTGTGTATTGTGAGAGAGAGACTACACTATGGCATATGCCTTCAAGGCAGAAACTATGCCTCATTCATCTTTGTATCCCTAACACTTAGCAAGAGCATGCCCAGAGTAGGCATGCAAATATTTGCTGAATAAATGAGAATAGAATCTTGATATTTTCTAATAGCTACTGAAACAGAACATTTTAATATTCTTGCAGCCAAAGCTGAACTAAACTGATGTTTTATTGAGTTTGCTTCCTTGTTTTCAATATGAATTCTTAGTGCTACATATTGAAAATCATTATCTCCAAGCTGAGATAATTTCCCTTTATAAACAGTATACTGCATATTTTAATCAAAACCAACATAAAAATCAGCAAAATAATGTATTCAATGCCCACAGTGTTAGATCAAATTAAGTTAGATACAGTTCCTGACCTCTAAAAGTTTTTAATACAAGACAGATAGTACAAGATAAATAAACATAGATGCCTCTCAAATATATTTTGTATGTATATATGCGTACATATCTATGTACATAGCTACAATATACATAATAGAAATGTAGAGAAGTTAAATGCACAATAACAGGCCATAGTGTTTACCTAACAAGCATATTTTCCTTGGAAATCTTCACCACATTAATGATTTTTATAAATTTTTCATCATAGGAATGGTTTTCAGTCAAGTCCTAATTAATTTTTAGTAAACTATGAAATCATTCTAAGATGCTCATTATAACCTAAATGTATGTTGTCTCTAAATTTTAAGTTACATGAAAATATCTTTATAAATACATACATACTTTGTAATCATACCTTTTTATTTTTTAAGGCACTAATAATCTAGTGATTTTATAAATGAGAGATAACGTAATAAGTTACTTCCAGGAAGAAAAAAAGAGATTAAGATTGTTGAAAATATTGTTTGTCCATTTATCAAGTGTAAGCTGGCATCATTTTCTGACTTAATATATGTTCATTACCACTGACATACTAATAAGCAAGTCAGATGAAAGTCTACAACTAACTTTTGCCGTACACGGGCCTCTCACTGTTATGGCCTCTCCCGTTGCAGAGCACAGGCTCCGATGCGCAGGCTTAGCGGCCATGGCTCATGGGCCCAGCCACTTCATGGCATGTGGGATCTTCTCGGACTGGGGCACGAACCCGTGTCCCCTGCATTGGCAGGCGGACTCGCAACCACTGCGCCACCAGGCAAGCCCCTACAACTAACTTCTTGTAGCCAATATAAAGTCTATTTCTAAAGTAGTGACACAATCAATCCTCTCTGCTGTACTGAATGTGTATTTTATCCAGTCATGTATCATTTCAAATGCTTGGATAACTTCAAACAGAAGATGTTAGAAAACATCCTAGAGGTTTTTTTTCCCTCTGCAATAAGATAAAATAAACAAGGCTCCACAACCTGCCCGCCTTTTCACTAAACTATTTTAGAATGACCGTGTTAAGGATTAGGTTTCGTCTTGAATGACTTCAATTAGGAATGGTGCAAATCACAAACACATGCTAGAACAGTCTATTATAATAGTCTTTCTAAATACACTTCAAGAGCAGGAAATCTAGTTTTGTCATTGCTGGTCTGAACCAAGCCTTTTTCTACAGCATTTCTACCTCTAGAAAAGCAGTTTACAGTCCTACTACTAGTTACTTGACAAATATAAACAATTTCTAGACTTACGTGTTTCTGATAGTGTACATGTTTTGGATACAGAACTAATCAATTCTTTCTAAGTCACATTTTGTTTACCTGTAAAATAAAAGCAAAGCCTATATTGCAGAATCACATGTTATAAGAAACAATGTATGTAAAGCAGAGCTTAGTGTAGTGCCTGACCCAGGGTAATTACTCATTAAATGAGAGCTTCTGTTATAATGATGATGATGACCATGATCATCATCATCATCATCATCTCCATTTTTTATGTCATGGAATTAATCTGATCAAATAAGGAGGAACAGGAAAGCTGCATGTCTGACCCTTTTCCTCTCTCCATCCTAGTTGTCTTAATAGGCTCATTATTAATGATCTTCCTAGGGAGTGATGGGAAAAATCATGAGAAACCTGAATGAACCTCAGCCTCTGGTCAAACAGAACCAGACTAGCCCATGGGTGCTAGAACAATTCAATTAGGATTTTTAATATACTCTCTCCTTCTCTTCTCCCTTCCCTACTGGATTTTAAATGTCTGTTTGCACTGGATAGATGCTTTCAGGTACAATGATATGGATAAACACTTCCATTGATGAGAAGGACTCCTATATAGCTTTTCCAGAAGAACATTGTCTATTGTGTGTTCTGTTTCATTTTTATAATACAATTAAACAGATGCATGGAGAAATCTGAGCCATGTAGCTAGGTTAACAAACAATGCATTTTTATTAGCTCACAGAATGAAATTTCGCAAGGATTTTTAAAATCTGATAGAATTTATGCTCAAGTAGTAAACAGTATAAGGAAAGAGAAGAAAGAAAGGTTTTATAGCACTTCAAGTAAAAATAAAAGACCTGTTATTTTACCGCAAGATCGATAGAAGTCATTGCATTTAGGCCCTATTCAGAGATACACAGTATTAGTGTCACTGTAGGTCATGACCTCAATGTACTTTCTTCTAGTCAGATCAACTTCAGATATCTGAGATCAAGGCAATGAGGGGAGTCCAGAAATCACACTACATGACAAAGTTTGAATGACTTAAGAAAGTCACCCTAGCAGAGAAAAGCCTAAGGAGGGACATGATATCTCTCTTCAAGTACAGCCCTGGAAAAGATGTGAAAAAGAAAACATATTCTGTTCAGTCTCTAAAACCTAATCTGGATAAACCGGTGATAGAGAAAGGTGTTCCATGTCAGCTCAATTTTTTAAAACTTGATAAAAACGTGAGTTGTGCTGCCTTAAACTTCCAATTACACAGATTATTCAGAAAAGTTCACAGAAGGCCATATAAATATAGAGAATACATTAGAAAGAGGGGCTTTCAACTGGTAGAAGTTTGAGCCAGGTGATCTACAAGAAGTTTTTAGTTTCAAGATTCTATGATTCTAAGAATATAAAGAACTACTGTTTGAAAAATCTCACTTAAATGTCTCTATCTATGAACATGTTACTGAACTTATGTAAGCCTCATGGAGTATGATGGCTTAAGCAAATAACATGAAATCAAATGGGATTTGGATATCGCTGCAAATAAGTAAAAGTTAATTAGAACAAAGGGAGCAAAAGCACTAAGAAAATTGAGAGGTAATATTTAAATTAATTGCTTTCTTATTATAGAAATGGGTCTTTCAAAATATAGAACACGTAAAGACTTAATATATTTCAGTGTACTTATCTCTGAATCAACATATTTATATTAAAGAGCAAATATTATAATATTTTCAATGGTAATACTAAACTATTTATAAATTGATGTTTTGAATCATTTGAAACTACAATGGACATAGGCAATCTTAAACCATTTGGAAAAAAGCAAATACCAATTATATTTTATCCACAAAAAAATTAAAAGAAAACCAACAGCTATAGAACTCAAAAGTTAGCTCACATGCATCCTAGCCATTCTTTCCTATTTACTAGGACAGGCCTCAAAGGAGGAAAGGAGGCCCCGATAGGAGAATAACCCTGCTCAAATATCCTTGTAATTTCATATGCTCCACAGTCTCTAACTTGACTACAAGAATTGGTGGTTGACTCTTGTTCTTTCCAACCCAGGCAAACAATCACTCATTTCAGAGCGTTAAAAAGTTCTTCACACATCTTATACAGTGCAAACACAAATATGTCTTTAAACTGCATCCAGGCTCTGTAGAGTCAGCCAGTGAGAAGAGCCAGGATTTAAAATTCCAGTTCTGCATAGAAATTATTCTTTCATACTTATATCTTTTCTTCATAGTGCCAAGCATATATTGTCTGGCACATAGGGATAGTCAATAAATTGAGTTAAATGAAATCTGGATTCTATGTTTATTTGTTAGGTTTTGCATATGACTGTGCATTTATTTTTCTGTTTTTCTGGGCATCATATTTTTCTCTGTTAAACAGTAATGTTCCAGCATGTTCAACTGAATGCAACACCTGATGTACATCAATTTCATAGATTATTAATAAAAAGCAATTCTAAGGTGATGGTGAGAGACAGTTACAGAGAACAATATTATAGAGAGGTAAAGTCATATGTCATGTATCACAGATTATTTAGGGTGCTCAAGTGTTAAGACCATAAAACAAGATTCAAATGTCATCTAATTCAAGCTCTATTCCATCCTCCTGCTAGAATTGTTTCTCTAATTTCACAAATATGAATTCAATTTTTTGTATTCAGAAAGACATTTTTAATTTACTTTCATTTATTCCAAGTATATTTATTGATCACTTATGAGGGTCAAAACACGAGAAAAGTAAAAAATACAAATATGAGAACAAATATAACTTATAAGTGAAGGTATTATTATTTGTGTGACAATAATTACTTTCAAATTAATTCAGAGCAGAATTTATTAAGTTTTAAAACGTGACAAGTAATTCCAGATTTTTGTTCAGTCAACATTCGACAGATATTTGAGTGCCAAAGGAATCTATGCACTGTGCCCAGAATACACTCTGCATTTTTCTGCCACTGAGACTGCTTATGCCAGGTAAGGAAAGCCTCCTCTATGCCCCACCATGGCTGACATCACTAATTGGCCATGCCATCCATTACTGGTGACCCTAGACATGCCTGAAAATTCTTCTCATCAGTCACACAGGAAACATCTAAATTCTAATGGAGTTAGCATACAAGAAAAAAATATATACATATACACTTCCATAGCTCTTAGTACATGGCATAGTGAGTAACGTGCTAGCTAGACAGTAGTCTATGTCTAATGGTTTTGCATTAGATTTGGAAATATTCTTACGCTGATTGTCTATAAAAGCCAAGGCCATAATATTTCCTGATGGCATAAATCTGGAAATTTTTGTTGAAGCTCAGAACAATGGCCCAGGATAGATATGTACAGCTATGAGCCAACAGCACAGAGATGAGAGAAATAATACAGAAATGCAGAGGATTTCTTTAGAAGGTTAAGGAAAGTGAATAAGGATTTGGAGAACAGTTTTACAGAGGAATAAAATCAGCATGTCAAAACTCTAGACATTTATTTCATGTGTAATTTTTTTTAACATCTTTATTGGGGTATAATTGCTTTACAATGGTGTGTTAGTTTCTGCTTTATAACAAAGTGAATCAGTTGTACATATACATATGTTCCCATATCTCTTCCCTCTTCATCTCCCTCCCTCCCCCCCTCCCTATCCCACCCCTCCAGGCGGTCACAAAGCACCGAGCCGGTATCCCTGTGCCATGCGGCTGCTTCCCACTGGCTACCTACCTTACGTTTGTCAGTATATATATGTCCATGTCTCTCTCTCACATGTGTAATTTTTTAATGGACGTTGAGCTGAAGACTTTGCATCTGTGGGAATTTTATTTCTGTATGCAGATATTTGTGTGTCAGAGAATGTGTGTAGCTGACAGAGAATTAGCTACAAAGTATTAGGAGTGATATAAGTACCTAAAGTGGGTTGGACACTTAACTCTACAGTGAAAAGGAAAAAAAAATCTTTATTAAGCATCCATGATCCACAAAGCAATGTTCTAGGCATTGTTATAAAACCTGCAGGGGAGATTTCAACTAAAGTCTGAGGTTCTTTGAAGAGAGAACTTTTGTCAGCAGGTATATTGAGGCACCTTAAACACAACAAGGCTACAGGTAGATCATTTTAGATCCATGGATTGTTTTTCTTAATTGATTCCTAGGGATACTGCAAATGAACAGAAATACAATATGAGCTTAGAAACAAATTATTAAAAATAAATTCCATGTGTAGCTCTTCAATAAAAGATTCTTCTAAACCAACTAAAATAAAAGTAAACAAAAATTACAGACCCAATTAAAATATATTCTGGATTAAAATTTTTAAATCCATTTTTTAAAATAGTTCAGATTTCAGTAGCAGGTCAGAACTTTGAAGCATGGTGTGAGTGGTATTTGTCTGATGTTTCTGTCTGGCTCCAATCTTTGGTAGAAGTCTAAGATTCCTTTACTGGGATACCTGACCAGGATCATGAATTTCTGTTGAATATTCTCTGATATTCTCCTAGAAGAACTTCACATCCAAATTCAGACTTGTTTCTCAAACATGTTCTATTGTTTTTGGTTCCAGCTTCCTATTTTAACTAAAAGAATTTGCTTGATTTTTTAAAATAACAGTTCCAGCTGTTTGAACTAAAACATGTTTCTAAAGGAGAGGCCATATTTTGGTTTCCTTGCTCCCATTTTATTGAATAATTATTTAACTTATTTTCATTGATCATTCTGGACAATGGGAATGAAAATGTGGCAAAGCAAGAAGGACAGCCCATGCATGGTATGAAAAAATATCACTGCTATGTCTATGGAGGTGGTGCCTGCTAGAAAGTATGGGCCCAATAAATCTAGACTCTTCCTTGCCCTATTATAAGTCAGATTACCTCCTTACACACACACACATTCATTCATTCATATTCTCCCTCCCTCTCCTTCCCTCCTTCCCTTTTTCTCTCTCCCCAAATATATTTTGTTCAGCAAAAGTGGCATTACAGAGGGTTGATAAGACTGTCTTTCCTATTTATCTGACTTGGAATAACCCTGCATCATCTAACTAATCTCACTTCAAACCAAGATTTCGAAATGTCATGGCAAGTCTCTCGATCTTGACACTAAGAGACATTTAAGTTTCCATGAGATTACATTTATCAGGACTTTTATGATTGAATCATAACTTTTGACCAAAAGTTTCCTCCTTTTACCAAAGTTAATAACCAGAAATCCTGTAGCCACAGCTAATCAGACAGCATCCTCCAAGGCAGGAAGTGAATTTCAATTCCTGGCCGTAGGAATCTTCAATCAACCTTTCCCAAGACCCTTCTCTTTGCACCTAGACCTCACGGGAAAAGGTTCATTACATACTTCCCTATATTTACCAGGAAAGACCATGAAGTCATTTTGGACAGGCTAGCAGCCATGAAAAGCCAATTAAAAAGCTCAACATCAAATCAGCCATTCTGTGGATTTTTACACAAAACTTCCCTTATGCTCAATTATAATCTAAGAATGCACTAGTAATTTGTTTTCTATCTCTAGGTCCTCCACGGTTGAAATCCCTGACATGTGATTAAAAATTATCCTCTTTGAAAAGTAAATCCTTTTGAATCAATTTTCTGCTTATATAGAAAAAAAAAAAAGAGGAAAAAGAAAAAAATATACTCTAAGAAAATTCTGGTCTCATGAGATTTAGATTGACTTTACACTGGGTGCTGTCTTGGCTTCTCATAAGCTCTTCCCTAACTCACAGACCCCGATCTAAGACTCCATATTCCTTATGTTCATCATGATCAGTTGGCCAGTTAGCTTCTGCCCCCACTGAGGAAAGCTCAGCCCACCCATGCCTGACAGTTTAGGAAATCAGTAAGTTTAAAAGCTCACAATCCGGACTTCCCTGGTGGCGCAATGGTTAAGAATCCGCCTGCCAGTGCAGGGGACACGGGTTTGAGCCCTGGTCCGGGAAGATCCCACATGCCGCGGAGCAACTAAGCCCGTGTGCCACAACTACGTAGCCTGCGTGCCACAACTACTGAAGCTCACGCGCCTAAAGCCCGTGCTCTGCAACAAGAGAAGCCACCCAGTGAGAAGCCGTGAACCGCAACGAAGAGTAGCCCCTGCTCACCACAACTAGAGAAAGCCCACGCGCAGCAACAGAGACCTAAGGCAGCCAAAAATTAAAAAAATTTAAAAAATAAAAATAAATAAAAAGCTCACAATCCCAAACTCCTGAAAGGAAACAGTTGTATCGTCTTTATTCTAGTTGCTCTGCAGAAGAGTAGTACTAATGTCCATTATCCACAACACCTTGTTCCTTGGCACTAGACAAGATAGAGCTTTTGCAAAAAAGAACCCACTTATCACCTACACTGAAGATTATTCAATCTCTATCTGTCTTCCTACGTATATATGCATTAGGTAATATTAAAAACTACCACTTCTGCTACTTCGTCTAGATCATTGCTTTGGTTTTGGTTTTGGTTTTTTCATCTCCAGCTCTAGTTTTTATTGTCCCCTCACAGGTCTCTCTTAATGCAAATTCCACAGCCCAAATCCCAGCCAGAAGGAATGACAAATAATTAAGGACAAAAGATGAAAATAATAATTCACATGAGACTGTATGATGAACTTGGCATACTCACGAATATATGCCAACTATCTGTTAGCAAGGAAATGGAATAAAGCTCTTCAGACCAATGAAAAGTTAGTTTTCTCTTAAGAGAGAAAGGTGGAATATGTATATAATGCCTAAGGGATGTCGAGTACTTGCCATAGGAGGCCAGTACAATAAACAAACAAGTACCAAAGTGTCATTTTTCAGTGTTCCCTTATTTACAGACAAATTACAAAATTATATAGAAATTAAACCCACTTGCATATTAGAAATGCACTTCAATTCACCCAAGGATCCAAGAGTCATTGTTTTAAACAGTGTATTTTAACCTCCTTTCAAAAGATTACCAGCTCAAGGTCAAAAATATTCCCAGATTAGAATATTAGAGCTATCCTCAACATACAATCTTCCAGATCACTAGAAATTTTAAGAATCACTGGTTCTTAAAATTTTATGAGAGAAGTGAAAATGCAGTTGTCATGGTTCCTGCCTCCAGACATTATTTCAATTGTTTTGCGTGACTGCTAAGGGTCTACATTTTTGTAAGGGTCCCAGTTGGTCCTAATTCTGATGGTCTTTCCATCCACACTAAGAAACATCACCCAGAATTTTCTAAACTCTACAAATGAATCTTGTAATACAGAAACTATATCCCATCCCTACCATGCTCGCAACTCTCTAATGTCTCCCTATTATGTCTCAAATGAAACCAAAGATCTTTACTGTGGTCCACAATGTCCTACATCATCTCATCCCAACAACCTTTCAGACAGTATTTGCTACGAAGCCCCTCCCCTGCTTTACTTCAATTACAGTGGCCTTAGGGAGAATACACCTTGCGGTCTTGGTGCTTCTTTTCTCTCTTCTAAACTCTTCATCCAGATATTCACAGGACTCCCTTCATTCCTTCAGAAAGCCATCAGCTCAGATATTCCCCTAGGAAAGGCTTTGTCTGTCCCCTATACAAAACAGCACACTTCTTACCCTAACTTATTTTATTAATAGCACCCACCACTGCCTGGAATTATATATCTGTGTTCACTTTCTGCCTCTCCTACTAGAATACACAGTTCTTAAGGTCTGGAAGTTAGCAGTTATGCTTACTGCCGTGGTCAATGACAGGTAGTAAATGATCAACCAAAGTCTGTTAAATGGAATTGAACGCTATGAGTCACATTTTGATTTCCTGAGAGCATAAGTTACTGGTAAGACTTTGGGTTTCCCAAAGCACTATTACTGGTATCCTTAAAAGTGAGGAAAGTGAGGAAGATGGAAGAATCAGGCCCACATAAGAGCAAAAAAGACAAGACCTTTTACTTTTAGAACAAAACCTTCCCATTCTATTTGCCATTATTTCAACTGTCTTCCTACTCTTTTACGTTATTTTTTTCTCATTATTAACTTCTGATAACTCACTTATTCTCCGCACACTTTTTATGATTATGATCTTCTTTACATAACAGACTTGTCAAAACTTCCAATGCAAAATGGATTGCACCATATGCCAGGATATGTATCTACATGTATATTTACATTTTGTAAACCTGCCTTTTAATCGCTTAGAATGAAAACTTCTTCCTGAGCAGAGAATACATTTATCTCATGTGTCATTTACAGACAATCGTTCTCTATTTTTAAATAATTCCATTCTATGCAGAAATGAGTACACCTGAATAAAGGGAAAAAGTGCCAATTTGTGTTTACTGGGTAAGAAAGAGAACACCTTTCTAGTGACTGTCGCCCAGGTATCTTTTTGATCCATGTTTCACTTGGGCTACTCATATTTAGATAGGGGACTGGACTTGAAAGAGAAGGCAGTACCTTTCTGTGCAGATTCACTTACATCATAACATATCTCCATATGCTTCCCAGAGGCACCTGCAATTTACCCAGCCTTCACCAGAAAGCAAACTGATTAAGAAAATAGCCATCAACAGCCATTAATTCTAACCTTTGCAGAGAAGAATGAGTTACAGCCCTCCCTAGTTAAAAGAGAAAAATAAAAAGGATGGATTGTAGTACATTCAAAGACAAAGTGCTCAAACAAACAAAAAAAAACTTGAAATTTGTTAACAATGAACAAAGCATGTGATTAGATTAGTTGATTCTTGCTAATGTTGAGATGGCACTGGTCCATGGCTAAGGAGCTCTCCATGGTGTGCATGTATCATCTCACAGCATGATCAGCAACACAGTAACCAGGTAATAAGTCTCCAAAAGGTATAGACCCAAACCTCAAAAGCCTTTCAATGTAGTTAGGCAGGCAAGAAGTAAAACCATAAATTATATTAAAAAATAGCACTAACGTCAAGTGTAATTCCAACTATAGAAGATGTAGGCTTGGGAGGTTGAGAAGGCTTCATGGAGAAGGTCAGTGTAAAGACTGGCTCTCAAAGGAGAAAGCTAAAGGGCAAAAAAGTCCAGTGGAATCTACTAATGCAAGGAGATATGCAAATGTATGCAGAAATGTAGAGATGGTGTTTCACCCTGGGTTTCTTTTCAATACCAGATCATACCCCACACAGTCAAATCTAGCTGCTGAAGTTAGTGGGAGAACAATGCCTATTTCTATATATATACTCATGCTCAGAAAACAATATAAGACACATGGAGAGTAGGGAAAAAAAGGAGTGAAATCATTCTTACAGCTCTGCAGGAAGAATCATACCTCCTTTTCAGGGAAAGTTCTTTTCACCTTTCCCCTTCTTTCAATGAAAGAGAAGTTAAATTGTACAGTTTTTAACAATCTACAGGCCAACTCCTTTATAGATAATTCAGACAAAGTAACTGATTTATTTTCTTCTCCATCAGGCCAGGTAAAATTTCACCATTAAGTAGTTTTCCCCCAAATGGCCTAAGAGTTCACCAGATGAGAAACACAGGGTTGCGTTATATCAACTGGGCACCTCACGATAAACTCCAGTACTGTATGAATAAATGCAGCTAGCAGT
>NW_006778701.1:1422572-1429206 GCF_000442215.2 Lipotes vexillifer | reverse complement strand
CAGAGTGAGTCACAGAGAGAACTAGGAGAGAAATGCATTAAAGTAATAGAATAAAGAACATATTTATTCCTTTCTTATCCCTGAGCGTCCACAGTAACCCCCAGCTAATTAGTACTGCACATTTCTAGATAATGTTTTAAGGTCTTCAGGGGAAAAAAAAGAGTAAAAAATTGAAATTTCAAAAAGTACTACTGATATTTAATTGTGTAACTATGGGCAGGCCAAAAACAATTGTGTATGTGTAAAATGACCGATTTTAAATAGACAACAGCTAAGTTTCCTTCCACCAGGAATTCAGAAATTAGGGAATAAGAAATTTGAACTTCATGAACTTGTTTTCAAAGATGAGTATAATTGGGAGAAACGTTTAGACAAATACAAAATACATAACATCAGAATTAAATGAAGTAATTATACAAATAAAATATATATAAGACCAAGTCTATCTGTACTCTAAAGGGAAATCCTGAAAAGAAAAAAAAATCATAACAGACCCACTGAAAATGAGAAACCAGTCCCTTTTCTAGGATGCCGTGCCAAGAGAACACATCTCATCTCTTCCTGACATACCTCTGTCTTGCAACCAAGCAAAGGATTATAGAAAAAGACATAGAAAGCTGGGTGAATACACACTTTCAAAAAATACATACGTCACATCAAATATTATCTCTAATTCAAATGGTGACTAAAACAAAATGAAGACACTTAAGATTTGGTTCCCTGTAATGCTAAAGTAGGAATACATATCACATTTTCTATATCTCTTTAAAAGTTCATTTTCAGCTCTCATCAATTAACATGCTCTATAAAGAACTTTGTAAAAAATGTGGTATAGTATGCCAAAATAAACATGGATGTTACTCATAGTATGGCTCTTCACCCAAAAGATAAATTTTGGTCCCCCTGCCGCCCCACGGCCCGGCACCTTGTGAAGATGTATTTCATTAACACGTTAGCAATATTCATGCATAGATGCTGGCACAGGAGAAACTATAATTCCACCCATTTTCAGTATTGCTGGGTAAACCAGAAGTCTCTACATAAATGATTCCACAAGATACACTCCCAACATTCCCTAAAGCTATGTAGTCAGAATAGTGATGAAGATATTTCAAAGTTTCTTCTTCTTTTTAATAATATATACTTTATAATATGCACTATATAAAGTATATAACATATACAATGCAGTTAATATATGTATATGTTGTATGGGATATATAGCATACTTGTATGTTATATGAAATAGAACATATATGACATACATATGACATATTTTATATAAATATATAATCCCCCTATAATTATGCCATTCTAAAAAGAGGAATTTTCCTCATACATTGTTAGGAAAGTTACAATAAAAGTATTTTGCTTTTTTGTTTCTTAAAATAGCAATTTACCAACTATATTAAAATTAAAATATTATAGATTTAGTTTTGATAGTCTTATAAATAGACAACTACACTAAGATTTCTAGGAGCATAGTTGTAATTCTACCATATTTGTTTCTGATGAATGTATAGTATAAATGAAATTTTTGTTTTCCCAGGTTTGCAGGGAAACCAAGAATGCAGGTATTGCTCCCCAAATATTTAATGTGCCACCTGGTACCTCTTCTAATTCACAAGTCATGAGCCTAAGGTTCCATGGTAAACTGAACCTAAATATATGTTTGTAAAATCGTTTTTCATTACGGGTGAACATTTGGAAATTTCCTAAATTTGACACCATTTAAGTACTACCACCTAAATGAAAAATAACAACAGGATGTTACTGCCCAGAGGTCATTAAGACAAAAGAGGAGTTCCAGGTTCTTATTCTCCCAAGGCAGTTTAGGGTAGTAACTAGAGGTTACACTGCAGAAAAGAAGGAGGCCAGGAGTAAAAGGGTCATCAGGGCCCAGTGCAGGTCAACAAGTATGCTCAGAAAGAAAGGACTGAATGGAGGAAGAAATATACAGGGCCACCCAATTTAAACATTGTTTTAAAAAAACCTTTCTGACATTCTTTCATTGATTTTTAAAATTGTGCTCTTGATGTTTCATACTTTAATTCATAGGAAATGGGTAGGCTTCAAATTATATTTTAAAGCATTCACTTTACTAGCAAATTAAATAATTACTTATGTAACGAGCATGGTTAAAATATGGAATAATGATATACTTGCTATTTCAAGGAGCACAAAAATGATTAGATGAATACACAATAGACCCACTCATTTCTTCAGACCGAAAAACCAACTGAATATTGTCTAAAATGACCTGAGAGGTAGCAGATAATTCTGCCAGTCCTGAATTACAAAATTCTTGGCTCTTCCTTTTCATGTAGATAATGTTTGCATGAGCTGGAACTTTCAAAAACCATTGTCTAGGATTGCATTTTCACTTCTATTATCATGAATTGATGAATATTAGCTCCATTAAAAATAACAGCCACATAAAAAGAGTTCATTGACTGTAATGGGAAATTCCTGATCATCTATCAGACACAGATTGATTTAGCTGCAACTACTGAGTATTTTCCAAAAAGTTTGTATCTTACACTTCATCGTATAAGACTACAGTGTAAAAAATAAATTCAAGCAATGGCTTTTGTTAATACTTTCTATTCTTAAATGAAGCTATTGAGTCACAATGCAACCAAAGTGAAGACACCAAAAAGGCAGGATTTTTTTTTAAATCTATTTTTTCAGAAAAGTATAATACTTTTAATATATTTTGATGAGAAACAGAAGACATTTTTTGAGAAAACTTGGCTACATTATAAAGCATATGCTTTGTTAAATGTTTGTATATATTCTCCAATAAATGGGTTGTATCTTGATTGCAACATTTCTACATCTTTAAAGCATGACTGCTATATTACACCAGGATCATTAATTACCTTAATTTCCTGAAAATTACAATTTTCATCTACAGTGGAACTTAAGTCTTAGAAGTAACTCCCATTTTACTTCCAAGTTCTGAGAAAGTGTGTGTATTTAATTTTTCTTACATACTAACATTCCGAACACGTGAACTAAAAGCATTTCATAGATTTTACTCAGGTATTGTGATTTGGTTTCTTAACTCATTTCAAAAAATAGATGCTTCTAAGCATTTTATTTATATAATATAAATTATCATCAGTGGTTAACAATTCCTCATCTTTTCCTGAAAACAAAAATAGATTTCATAATAAAATAAAAATTTGAAAGTCATTTCAGAAAACAAGTTTTAAAATATACTAACTTCTCAAGTCTAGAATAGAAATTTCTAGCCAGATGAAATTAGCATCTCATCAACATTCATTATAATAATGCTTAAATTCAATCAGAGGGCATATAGTATTAAAATGACTTACTGATACTTCATGAAAAACACTGTCACAGACACCTAATTTTTAAAAATATCTTTCCTTTTAATCCTTCTTCCTTCATTTCCTCTTAACATAGAGTCCTCTGTTTTATTCATAGGTACTTCTAATTTGAAGTCCTGATAGTGATTTATACTATCCAACTGTCCTTAATAAAGACTTCAAATGACATAAAGACAACAAGACACAAACCTCTTGGTTACAACTAAGCACCTGCACTGCTAAGGTATTCTGCATCTTCTTCAAAATGTGTCACAAAATTACCAACAGGATAAAAGGGAAATATAAGCAGTAGGTTATAGAATTTTCACTGATTCATTTTTGAAAATTCACTAGTAGGCCTTCAAAAATATGTGAGACTAAATCAAAATCATAAGTCATTATATTTTACTTTAACATAATTTCTTGACTTAGCCCCAAATTCTTCACATATAAAATATTCCATTAGTTAGCCATAGGACAACATGAGAATTCTGTTCAACACAATATGTCTAATAAAATTAAGTTGACTTTAACCACATTGTCATTTAAAGAAGGCAATTAAATTAGGCTGAAACACAAAATTTAAAAAGCAGCCTTGGGAATAACTTTTTCTCTTACAGCCATTACCAAATCCTATTGAACTGATTAACCATGCAAGAAAAGCAGCATAAAGCTGAAGAAAGGGCACTAACATCACTACATGGCTTATCCAAGAACTCATAAAAGTAAAAGGCTCTTACCATTTTATTTTACTATATACTCTAATATATAAATGCTGCTACTTTTCTGCAGTTTAACATTATTAGTAATGTCGTATCTTTCTTCAATCATCTAAAAATATTAATTCTAGCTTAAATTTTATTTTAAAGAACAATATTAATTCAGAATATGTCCCTTTGGTGGCAAAACACGATTACCACCAAATAAAATAATGAAGAAAAGAATTCTAAAAGGAAATTGGGGCCCAAAATTCTCTAATGCAACCAGCCCTTGGTGACCATCAATCTCATCAGATACTGCTCTGCCCTCTATGTGTATTTAATGAATATGGGCCCATTGCCTGATGGGATCTATGTTTCTTAAAAAAAGTGTGGTAAGAGTCATTTGCTTCTTTATTTGAAACTATGAATGTAGAAACTTAAATATGTTGCAAATATCATTCCACTGCATTTTGTAGAGTTGATCAGTTTCAGCCCTGATATTCTAAAACACTGCATAACTTATCAGCCAAAATGAAAATGCATATATATGAATATGTGCATACATATTACAAAATCCTTTGATAATATCTATAATCTATGTCTTAAAATGCTGTAAAATGAGAATTATGGTTCTTAAAGGGAAAACGCATGCCAGAAGTATTCACATGAAAATAATACTTCAAATATACATGGAAACTTTTCAGTTCAATACACTGAAGCACTTTCTAGGCATTTCAATATACAGTGTGTATTTTCATACCTTTACTTGGACACAAATTTTGTGTTTTTCATTGTCATTCTATTTTTATGTCTTCATACATATAATATTGATGATCTTTATATTCAGAAATTCCTAAATTTCTTTCTGTATCACTTTCAGGCATCAATACTCAACACTGGCCAGCAACTTCCTAAATACTTCAATCACTATATCATACTTATAGATCAAAAGAGTTCTTCAAAACCATTTAGATAATATTTTCCGGAACCCATTTAAGAAAGAGAAAGATTATTTGCTCTTAATAAGTATATAACTTAAATGGGTGCACAACCACCACATACATATTCCACCTCCATCCCATTTCCCTTGATGGCACCTACCCTAGTGTTGTCATGGTGACGATGGTGTACCAGAAGGCAGCAGGGATGCTGGTGAACTTGCTAGCGGAAGACCCCTTCTCTGCGTAGAACATAACCGTAGCGAAGATGATGATAGCCATGGTGAGCGAGAAGAGCAAGAAGCCCAATTCAGAGGCACAACTCTTCAGTGTGTACCCCAGGATGCGCAGGCCTTGAGAGTGGCGGGAAAACTTAAAGATCCGGAAGACCCGGAAGACGCGGAGTGTGACAAAGGCTCCACTGACATCCTCATTGTCTGTCATCACCAGCCCAATGTAATAAGGCAGGATGGCCACCACATCGATGATACTCATGACGCTACGCACAAAACGGTAACGACTAGGAGCTGCTGCCAGGCGAAGCAAGTACTCAACGGTGAAGATCATGACACAGGCTGTATCCAAGCAAAAGAAGGCCACGGCGTACCGCTCCCCACAGGGCAGTTCTTTAATGTGACCTGGGCTAGACCCACAGGGCACTGTTTCTACCACATTAGCGATGACTGAGACGGCAATGAAGAAGCCGGTAACATAGTAGAACACCAGGGCCATTGTGCTGGTGTGAGGGTTCTCAAAAGCCCGCCAGACCCTCTGCCGAGCCGTCATAGTGGGCAGCGCGCTCTCTCCGGTGTTGTCGGTATCAACATCGTCCTGAAGACGCTCCGCGTTCTCTCGCCGGCGATCCTTGTACTCCTCGTAACAGCAGTCGCCAATAATTTCTGGGATGAGGCCAAAGAAGGCTAATTCTTCATCATAAGCGGAGATGCACTCATGGCGAGGGTAGTGGAGTTTCCCAGTGCGGTAGAAATTCAGGATGTGGCGGAAGATGTCTGGGTCACGGTCAAAAAAATACTGTTGAGTCTCTGGATGGTAGAAAAAGTCCCTCTCCGAACTGCCCAGCAGAGTGTCTGGGTACCGTTCCAGGGTGTCCTGCCATGTCTGGAAACGAGTGCCACTCACATTCAGCACAATTAGAGCATCCTGAGTCCTTTTCCTCTCCTGCCTTGGGGGAGCTGGCATGGGCCCCGAGGCCACAGGCATCCACCCAATGGCCGCTGCCCTTGCAAAGGGCAGCCACGCTGCTACCCCCGCCGCCATGGTTCCTTCAAGTGCAGGCCAGAAGGGCAATCAAATCTCTACAATGGGTCACTTAAAGTAGCCACAATCACCCACTTCCTCCCGTCAAACAAATGCTACTGAGAAATGTGGTCCAGAGGTATCAGCCTTATTCCAAGGCAGAGCTCCTGGTGAAGTCACAGTTCTCAGAAGGGCAAGTTTCCCTCAAAGATAGGTATTTGGAGTAACGGGGGGAAAATACAATGTCCTAACAATCACACCCAACAAAACCTAATCAAACCTCTTGCTGCAGTAGAACCAGGCGAGCCCCGGCACAAATAAGTACACAGGTGACTTTAGATGCCGCAATTTCTTGAAACAGGTGTCTTTGATTTCTCCCTTAACACAGTCTGGACTGTGTGTCGTG
>NW_006778701.1:1421329-1421612 GCF_000442215.2 Lipotes vexillifer | reverse complement strand
GATAGAGGAGACGAAGGACAGACACTCGGCGGTATTCTTTTGAAGAATTAGGGAACCTTTCCACCTTCCCTTTCAGTTCTTTCAAACCTTCCCTTTTCAAGTGGCCCTTCCCGCCAAAGGAATCTCAAGAAGGAGACCTGTTGTAGCTTCCGAGGTGCGGTCACAGCCGCTGCCCCACGTCTCTTTGGGAGTCCGGTCGCCACCTCTACTCCTCGGGACGTATTTGCAGAGACGGAAGTGCTGTGCGTTGGACGCGGCTAGAGGGCATTAATATAGATCCTCC
>NW_006778701.1:1420334-1421319 GCF_000442215.2 Lipotes vexillifer | reverse complement strand
CCCCGACCCCCCGCCGTGTCTGCCAAAAGCATTCGCCCAATCTCCCCTTTACTCTCTTGTCAAGTTCACCTCAGGTGCAGTGTGACAGCTACAGAGCCCGGGAGCTGGCAGCCGCCACTGCCGCCGCGGCAGCAACATCTGCTTCCGCGCAGAACGCGCCTCGGCCGCGGTACATACCTGGCGAAGTGCGCGCCGGGGCTGAGTTGCGGAGACTTTCTCCTCGCGGTGCACCCGGAACGGGAAAAGCTGAGAAAGCAGCTCGCGAGCAGCTGAATCCGATGCGCCGAGGGAGCATAAATAAAGCTCAAGCGAGCTCTTCTTCCCCTTCCCCCATTCCTCCGTGCCTCCCTCCTCCTTTTCACCTTCCAAAAGCCAGGCGCAGGCGAGCCGAGCCGAGCAGCAGCAACAAGTTCAAAAGGTGCGGGGGAGTCGAGAACGGAGGGGACTCGCTCCTGCCAACTTACTGCGCCGCGGCGGTTGCCGGGGTCCGAGCGGCGCGGTGCGGGGCTGCGGGGCTGCAGGGCTGCGGGGCGGCCGGGCAGGCGGCGGCGGCGGCGGCGCGGCGGCGCTGGGCAGCGCGGGGGCGCGGGAGGGCTGCTCGCTGCTTCCCCGCCAGTGGGTGGTCCTGCATCTCCCCGGGCTCCCCGCTCCGCTCTTGCTGGTGCGATCAATAAATGAGGAGAAAATAAATAACCGCGCGCACGCCCCGCCACGCAGGTTATGCAAGGCGTCTCCTGCCTTTCCCTCGACTTGACCTTTCTCCGCCCCCGCCCCCTCGGGCTCCTCTCGCTCCACCCCAGCCACGCACCAGCCCCGGCGCAAAATGTCACCGAGGGAGAGCCTCCAGGTGGATCTGCTGGGGAGGAGTGCGAGCCTCGTTGAACAAAGGGAAGCTTCACGCGCTCGCCTGCGGTGGTTTGGTGGAGGAGAGGAGGAAGGGGACCGATGCCTTGCTTCTGCCTCCCTGGGTCCCGGTTCAAGGCGA
>NW_006778701.1:1410080-1420324 GCF_000442215.2 Lipotes vexillifer | reverse complement strand
GGGGGGGGCGGCGGGGCGGCGGGAGGGAAGGAAAAAGAGAGAGAGAAGCTGGGTAGGAGGGTGAGCAGAGCGGAAAACGCAGGAATTGGCTGTCTTCTGAGGGCTCTTGGGTAGCAAGACCTGCAAAGCCCCGCGGCGGAATTTTTAAGCGCTTTTTCCTCTTTCTCGGTCTTTCGGTTTGTTCGAACCAGATGTTAACGTTGCAAGAGTTAATATGTCATCTGTCCCACTTGCTGAAAAGTCAGACAGCCTCCTTGGTCGGGGTCTTGCCACAACTCCTTTTCCTGTCCTTTGCAAATGACAGGAAGGATTTAGAACCCTTTTCTAAATGTCAGCGTCGAGGGGCGTGCGTCTCCGTGAGTGTGCCTTCCCGTTCATTTTCTCTGCGCATCCATGCGCACACCTAAAATGATTAAAGTAAAGGGGTCCCTGTGAGGGGTAAGTAATGTGGGAGACTAGGAAATTGTCGCTTTCAACGGTTCTGTTTTTCGGGTACCCCGCCCCCAAGTCATTAGGAATCTTCCTTAAAACCAAGCATCTAACATTTATAACCACTAGATGGCGTGAATGGTGAGAAGTTAAATCCACACCTCAGGTCTGGATGCTTTAGAAAGGTGAAGGATCAAAATGAACTGACCCAACAGAGAGAGCATCAGATCACATAAATATCCTCAAATCCAGCCCCCACCCACCTTTTTAGTATTTATAGGGGATATACTACTCAGGTCTACGCCTGCATTTTGATGGATATGGGATGTAATGTGGAGAGTTTCTGTTGAAATGCCTTTCAAAATTAAATCTAGATTACTGAGTAATAATAATAACAACAACAATAATAAGAGTGTTTGGAAACAGTGAAGCTTCATCTATGTTGACTAAGGAGAGAAGCCCAATTTCTACCTGAAAATTACCTTTTCAAGATCTAGTTGGACTCTTCTTGGTTTGTAAAGTAAGTGGACTGTGATGTATAGTCTTAAATTGAGTCAACTTTCAGGCCCTAGAGATCTTAGGCATGATGTGTTAACCTTAAAATTTTGAAATAGAATACCTCAAAGAAAAGACATGAACTAAAAAATGGAGTATATAGAAAGTCACCAGAGAAGCAGAAAAACAAACCTTATAATGCACAGGATTTTCTGTAGAGATGGAAAGGTATTTTTGGTTTGTTTACTTGTTTACTGGTGTAGAGGCTTAGGGAATCCCAAGTTAGTAATTAATGAAGTCGTAGCTAACGCATCATGTAAGTTTGGGATCACAGAACTGAAGATACCTGCTGTTCATCTGTTTGTCTTAGTTGAGCAGAAAGATGCTTGTTGAAGAATCTGTATAGCCTGTATACTTGAAAACAACAGCAACGACCTGACCTGTTAACTGGAAAATAAAAAGAAGGGGACTACTTAGCAATTAGTGTAAGAAAGTTAACCCCTTCCTAACCAGACATGACAGATGCATCCAGAGAATGGAAAGCCATGAATGATCAATTGATGCCAAACTGGCATGCCATCCTGTAGAGATGAGACAAGTGACCTAAACAGAACCTTTAAAATTTGCCTGTAGGGAACTGAATGCTTACAAATCTAAACGCATATGTTTAACCCTACAAAACGTCTAAATAAGCAATAATACAGAGCCTGCATTTTTAAGAAGGTTTTATGGTCTGCTCTCCCCAACTCTCCACAGGCTGCTTGAGATAATGGAAAGATGTAGGCTTAGAAGTTAAACACAGCTAGATTCAAATTCTAGCCCAATAAGTTACTCATTGCCTTTGTTTCATTTGGCAAATTACTTAACTTCTCTGTTTAGAAATTATAGATAATAAAACTTAACTTTTGAGGTCTATCATGAAGATTAAGCAGAAAAATACTTCTGAACACCAATGTAGAACCTGACACACATGGAGAGTAACTCAGTTCCTTTTCACTTTAATGCATAATGGAAATGTAATTCATTTGATTCAGCTATTTTAGTATATTTACTCTTGTCTCTGAGTTCAAAAATTCCTGTGCCATGATATGCAAGTAACCGATATTTTAATATTCATTCATGTGTTGAAATGCTATATAAAGAGTATGCATACAGAATCCAGCAGAACACTATATTCTTCCCTTGTCCAGAAATTCCTGTGTTTCCTTCTTGTATTATCATTTTACATACTCTGCTTGGCTGATTGAAAATAAACTCAGCAAAATCAAAATTGAATTCATCACTTCTCTTCTCCAGTCAGCTACTCCTTCTGTTTCCTCTCCTTGGGATGAATAAAGCCCAAGGAAGAAACCTGGCAGGCATCATAGTCCATGTCCTGTTTTTCAGTACTTCCCCCAACAAATACACACACTCATCCCATGATCCTTGTGTATTTCGCCCTCATTACTGTTCTATCCTTATACTGCACCTAGAGTGATTTTTTTTAACTATTTTGAGATAATTATAGATTCATACAGATTCTATATAGATATGAATCGATATAGATTCATATAGAAATAATAGGAATTCCTTATACCTATTACCTAGTTTCCCCCAAAAGTGAACTGTTGCATATTATAGTACAATTTCACAACCAGGATATTGACATTGATAGAATCCATGGACCTTATTAAGATTTCACCAGTTTTACATACACTAATTTTTATGTGTTTATACTTAGTTCTGTTTAATTTTATCATACGTGTAGATTTATGTGACCACCATCACAGTGAACATATAAAAGATTTCCATTACAAGGATCCCCTTTAATAGCCATAACCATCTCCTTCGCTGCCCCCTATCTCTTGTCAACCACTAATCTGTTCTCTATAACATATCAATTCAAGTATGTTATATGTAGGAAATCATGCAATATGTAACCATTAGAGATTGTCTTTTTTCAGTCAGTTCAATTATATTGAGATCCATCCAAATTCTTGCATGTATCAGTAGCTCATTCCTTTTTATTGATGACAAGTACCACACTATGATTAAACATTCACCCACTGGAGGACATTTGGGTTGATTCCAGTTTGGGGCTATTATGAATAAAGCTGCTATGAACATTCATGTACAAGTTATTGTGTGAACATAAGTTTTCATTTCTTTGGGATATATAACCAAGAGTTGCAATTGCTGCGTTGTATGATAAGTATGTTTAGGGTTTTTTTTTAATATCTTTATTGGAGTATAATTGCTTTACAATGGTCTGTTAATTTCTGCTTTATAACAAAGTGAATCAGCTATACATATGCATATATCCCCATATCTCCTCCCTCTTGTGTCTCCCTCCCACCCTCCCTATCCCACCCCTCTAGGTGGTCACAAAGCACCGAGCTGATCTCCCTGTGCTATGCGGCTGCTTCCTACTAGCTATCTATTTTACATTTGGTACTATATATAAGTCCATGCCACTCTCTCACTTCATCCCAGCTTACCCTTCCCCCTCCCTGTGTCCTCAAGACCATTCTCTACGTCTGCATCTTTATTGGACCTAGAGTTTGTCATACAGAGTGAAGTAAGTCAGAAAGAGAAAAACAAATACCGTATGCTAACACATATATATGGAATCTAAAAAAAATTGGTTATGAAGAACCTAGGGGCAGGACAGTATATGTTTAGTTTTGTGAGAAGCTGCCATAATCTTTTCCAGAGTGGCTGCATCATTTTATATACCACCAGTTAAGGTTTTTCAGCGTCCTCACCAATATTTGGCATCAGCAGTAATTTTTGTTTTAGCCATTCTGACAGTGTGTAATGACATCTTATTGTGGTTTTAATTTGCATTTCTCTAATGGCTAATTTTGTTGAACATATTTTTATGTGCGTACTTGCCATCTGTATACTCTTCAGCAAAATATATGTTCCTGTTTTTTGCCCATTTTTTAATTGGATTGTTTGTTTTGGTTTCGGTTTTTTTTACTGTTGACTTAGGAGAGCTCTTTATATATTCTATCAATTGTTCTTTGTCAGATATGTTGTCTGCAAATATTTTCTCCTAATACGTAGCTTGTCTTTTCATCCTCCTCACAAGATGTTTTGCAAAGCAAAAGATTTTTTAACTCTGTTGAAGTCCAGTCTATCGAATTTTCCTTTTTATAAAACAAACAGCAGGCTTCCCTGGTGGCGCAGTGGTTGAGAGTCCGCCTGCCGATGCAGGGGACACGGGTTCGTGCCCCGGTCCGGGAAGATCCCACATGCCGTGGAGCGGCTGGGCCCATGAGCCATGGCTGCTGGGCCTGTGCGTCCGGAGCCTGTGCTCCGCGACGGGAGAGGCCACAACAGTGAGAGGCCCACGTACCACAAAAACAAAAACAAACAAACAAAGAACCAAACAGCAAAAACTTATTATGGAAAGTTGTAAATATACATAAAAACAGAAAGAATAGTATAATGAATTTTTCCCTTTCTAAATTTTTTTTTTTTATGGATCATGCTGTTGGTGTCAAGTCTAACAATTCTGCCTAGTCCTAGGTTCCAAAGATGTTCTCTATTTTTTCTAAATGTTTTATAGTTTTACACTTTAAATTTAAGGCCATCTATTTTTGACTTAATTTTTTGTATAAGGTATAAAGTTTAGGGCAAGATTCTTTTTTCTTTCTTTTTTTTTTTGCCTATGGATAGCTGGTTGCTTCAACAACATCTCTTGAAAAGCCTATCCTTTCTGTATCAAATTGCTTTTGCAACTTGGTCAAAAATCAGTTGGGTATAGTTTTGTGGTCCGTTTTTAGGTTCTCTATTTTATTCCATTGATATGTGTTATCCCCTCACTAACACCGCTCTTTCCTGATTACTGTAGTTGTATCTTAACTCTTAATGTGAAGCAGTTATTCCTTCCACTTAATTATACTTTTGCAAAATTGATTTAGCTATTCTAGGTCCTTGTCTTTCTATAAAAATTTTAGAATTAACTTGTCTAAGTTTACAAAACACCTTTCTGGGATTTTAATAAGCACTGCATTACAACTATAAATCTATTTAATAGAATGTACATGTTTACTGTGTTGAGTCTTTCAGTCCATAAGCACAGTATGTCTCTCTGTTTATTTAGGTCTCTTTTTTTTTAATTTCTTTCATCGGCATTTGCAGATCCTGTACATGTTTTATTATATCTATAATTAAGTGTTTCATTTTCTTTGGCACAATTGTAAATAGTATTGTATGTTTTTAAATTTTCAGTTTCTATATGTTCATTGTTAGTATATAGAAATGCAATTGGTTGTTGTGTATTGATCTTATACTGCAATTAAAAAAATTTTTAACATCTTTATTAGAGTATAATTGCTTTACAATGGTATGTTAGTGTCTGCTTTGTAACAAAGTGAATCAGCTATACATATACATATATCCCTATATCTCCTCCCTCTTGTGTCTCTCTCCCTCCCACCCTTCCTATCCCACCCCTCTAGGTGGTCAGAAAGCACCGAACTGATCTCCCTGTGCTATGTGGCTGCTTCCTACTAGCTATCTCTTTTACATTTGGTAGTGTATATATGTCCATGCCACTCTCTCACTTCATCCCATGTAGCTGCAATTTTGTTGCACTTCCTTATTAGTTCTTGGGTTTTCTATGTGGAAAAATCATGTTACCTGAAGATAGGGTCAATATTATTTCTTCCTTTGCAGTCTGTATGTCTTTTTTTTTTTTTTTTTTTTGTGGTACGCGGGCCTCTCACTGTTGTGGCCTCTCCCGTTGCAGAGCACAGGCTCCGGATGCATAGGCCCGGCGGCCATGGCTCATGGGCCCAGCCTCTCCACGGCATGTGGGATCTTCCCGGACCGGGGCACGAACCCGTGTCCCCTGCATCGGCAGGCGGACTCTCAACCACTGCACCACCAGAGAAGCCCCTGTATGTCTTTTATTCAGTGTTTGTTTGTTTGTTTGTTTAATGCACTTGTAATCATGTCACTACCCCTTTCAGTATTCTTCCATCTTTTTTCAGAAATCAGGCCTTAGCAGAGAATATCGAACCCTTCAGGGTCTCAACTTCTAACTGTTAAGTCTCATCTCATGATATCTTAATATTAGCTTAGTCACAGTCTTGGTCAGCTATTTTTAGTTTTCACAATTGGGTGTATTTTATCTTGATTCTGGGTCTTGATTCATGAGTCGCTTTCCCACATCTCAAGTACTCAGCTCAAGAGCCAGGAACCATTTTCTAACCTCTTCAAAATGATGTCCACCTCAAGTGCTCTATCAGAGGCTGTAATACATTAGATGAGATTTGTCTTTCCTTCTTGTTCTTAGCCACTAGACTGTAACCTCTTTAAGAGAAGGCAGTAGTCTTTTATCTCTGTAACCTCTGTATCTGCCATTGTACTTGGCACACGGTAGAAACAGAGTGAGTGTTTGTTGAGTGAATGAATGAGTAATTAGATGGTTAATATGTACTTTTTTCCATTATAGATTATTGTGATAACTCTCTAAAAGTTTCATAGAGAATCAAGCTGATCTAATACCAAGATGAACAGTGGGAAAACAAATTACTTTAACAATGAGACAAATGCTGCACATGTATATAGCTGTTTAAAAAAGTGCTTTCTCAATGTACCTACTACAGTGGATTCTCAAAAAGGTCTTGTGAGGTGGGTGTTATTTTTATGTTTACTTTAGCCAATAGGAAACAAAGCTCAAGGAGGTTATATGATTTTCCAAGATTATATTGTACATCAGAGTCACAAAAACTTTCTCATTCCCAGGTCTTCTGACCCTAAATCACATATCCCTTTAGGTCTGTAAACACACCAATATCTGCAATAGTTAATTCTCTTTGCCAATTTGTTGTTTTTGTGCTGATGATGAATTTGCACAGACAGGTATTCAATACATACTGTCTTACTCATCCCCCATGGCACACCTCTGGGAGGTCTCTGGCCAGGGTAGGGAGTCAGTCTGTAACCACGGAGAAGGGGAGCACTTCATCTGTTCAGCCCATATTTTAATCAGTTATGCTAACTTTTCACAGTTATAAGCAAATTTTAATATCTAGATTTTATATATATGTATATATATTTAGTGTATCTAACTACATTCTTAGAATCTCTTCTCAGACAACTCTAAGAGTTTGTATTAGGTTATTTTATTTTATTTTTATGTTTTTATTGAGATATAATTGACATATAACATTGTATTAGTTTTAGGTATACAATGTGATTGATATATGATATGATATATGTATATATTATGAATTTATCTCCACAATAAAATTTTAAGTTTAGTTAGCATCCATCACCATACATTGTTACAATTTTTTTCTTGTGATGAGAACATTTAAGATCTACTCTCAAATATACAATATTTGTATTTTTGCAGCTTTCAAATATATGACACAATATTGTTAACTATAGTCATCATGCTGTACATTACATGCTGTACATTACATCCCCAGGACTTATTTATCTTATAATTGGAAGTTTGTACCTTTTGAGCACCTTCACCCATTTCCTAAATACCCTGTATTAGGTTATTTTAACATAGTATACTCTTATTAGAAAAAAAAAGTCCTGAATTAAGAAAGAAATTCAATCAACTGGAAAAATAAGCAAAACCTTTAGCCAGTAATTGAAATTTTGTGAGTTATACCTTAAGGTCTAGGAACTTCAAATTTTATGTATCATATTTTTTCTTAAAACAACATATTTGTTTTAGTGTTAAATATTAAGAAAAAGTCAACATTTTTACCTTCAAATATTTGATCATAAATTACAAACATTTCACAAAAACTATGATTCCGTAGAAAAATATATAGTTTATTTTTATTAACTTTCTAGGTTCCATATTATTTTGTGTTTAGCAAATGTACTTTTCCAATGGTAATTTTGGTTTGGATTCTTTATTCATTGGAAGATGTACAGAAGCCATCTCTCTCTCTCTCTCTCTCTCTCTCTCTTTTCGGCCTTTGTTCCTCAGAGAAATAAAATCTGACATACTAGAAAGATATAGGGGACGTGAGAAAGTCACAGCATAGGTAAGGCTGGTTAAATGCCTAAAACATGTTTGAGATTTCAGATACCTCAGTGTCCCTAGAATATGGTCATCAAGGAAAGGGCAATGACCCTGTGCCTTTTTTTAGACCACTATTAAAAAGATAAGTTGGCAACCTGAGCTTAACTTCTTTTTCCCTTTATTAATACTGTCAAAGTCCTTTTCAAAATCCTCTTCAAAGGATTGTCCCTTCTTTAGGTTTTAGACTTTGAACATCTCCTATTAAAAATAACCCATTTTCAGAAGCTTTATTCCTCACATACAGAAAATCTTAAATATATTTTATATAATAAAATGGACTAGACTTTCAAAGTTCCCACAATGCTGCCCTGAGAGCCTGTCACATTCTATGTGATTGGAACTCCGAAAGGCTAATAAATTTTGTAAATAGATATACAAAGTTTAACCCTCATGTTATTGCTTCATTTCTGCCTCATGGGATGGCTGTCATTATGAAGGAACACAGTGGTTGTTTTAATATAAAGAATATAATTTTGTTGTTAAAATATTCATGATCTCATAAATGGTGATGCACATGTTGTTCCTATGATAGAAGAAGAGGGGAAAAAAATCAGTTTTTAACACATTGTTATTACTGATCACTTAAGATGTGCAAGACCAAGTTGGACATTAGCATGAACCAAGCTGTTCAAGGTCAACCTGCTGTCAGGGAGCTTGATATCTGCGATGAGGAATAAGAGCATGGAAATCTCTTTCAATTCGAAGGTAGCATTGCTTGTCAGTTTCACTTCAGAATATTTTCCCTAAGTGTTTTACTCTGAGAAACTGTTTATTTGTTAAAGATGGGAAAAGAGGGAAGATAAGAAGGACCGTATAAATTTGCTTCTTGGACTCATTATCATATTTATAACTTTGGATTAATTGCCATGGAATAATTCCAGTGCTATAAACTGAGAATTGTGACTACAAATGAGAAAGAAGCAGTGAGAGTTCTGAAGAAACAAAAGCCTTATTTTTCTGAAACCTGAGGAAGGTAAATTCTTGCATACGTTACTAACACTGGCACAGAAGGTAAATTACTCTGCGATAGTTTACGGTTGTTGAAAATCTTAAAGAAGTCTTATAAGGTTTTTATCATTTAAGAAGCCACATTCTGTGAGAAAATTGGCAATTAATTTGTTTACTTTCTTTAAAAGTACTTGATGTGCTCTAGCAAGCCACTTTGCTACACAAAGTATGTTTGCTTCATTATTTCTATATACAATTATGTAGTTGGCTTTAATAAACCATTCAGAATAGTAGAGTGAAAAGAAAAGCAGAACAATAAAGTACTTAAAAATATTTGGTTAATAGAAGATCCCTGTAATACCTTACTTTTAGAAATTGATAGTATGTAAATCTTGTTTGTTTACAACTTAGCCTGCATTGGATTTTAATTTAAACAAAGAAAACTATTTAATAGAAGGTTATTAAACAGGTTTTTACATTGCAGCTGTTCTAGTCCCTCAGGTAAATACTCATTGAGAGAGAGCTTATTAAAATCTGTTCTACTTATTTATGTTTAAATTCTTTTTCTTTTCCCCTTGGGTGAAGCCTTTGTTGGGACAGAACTCCTACTGACTTTAAAAAGAGTTCTGTGCATATAGATTTGGGGAGGGCAGCAAGCTTGGAATGCTAATTAAGTAATTGCCTTTGATGGGTTGACCTATAGGTGTCGAATTTTCAATACCATTTTTTGGAAATGTGAATTGTACTCCGAATAGAACATTTTGGAAAGCTCAACTTTTCTACCATAGCAAAAGATTTCATAGTAAAAAGGAGGTGTGAAGAATGACATAAGTATGTAAAACATATTTTACGATATATAAACACATTTAAAACATAAACTATGAAGAAAGAAGTTGGGATAATGCATGATGTGAGGTGAAGGTCCTGTAGGGGAAGCAGGTATTGCTTGCATGGAAAAGAAATTGTGAAGTTAGAGGAGAAAGGAATTTGAAAAGATTTTCCAACACTTTTTGTCTATGTCTAGTTCTCTAATTGATTTAAAGAGAAAATAACAAATATGTTTATAATTATAGCTGCATGTAGGAGAAAGCTAAAAGAGAAAAGACTAAAAGAAAAAAAAAACCAGCTATTTCAAATAAAGTGTACAATGAAAGGTAAATGAAGGGTGAACTTAAGACAAATTATGAGAAAAAAATGTAGCACATATGATTATTTGCTGAGCATAGAAAGCTAAGGCGAAAAGATAACGTGCCACCAATTGTGAGCCCAGTGACTGGGAGAATAAGTATGAGAAACAGGGAAATAGAAGGAAAACTTATTTAGGGAA
>NW_006778701.1:1408600-1409190 GCF_000442215.2 Lipotes vexillifer | reverse complement strand
ATTTAGGGAAAGAAGGAGCTACCTTCCACAATGGCATATTATTAAGGTAGAGGTTGCAGTAAGCGTTATGTGCCCAAGATAGTATGGCTTTAATGGAAGCCCTAAGTTTACGGTTTCAGTCCTTCTACAAATGTGTATTTTCATATTAAACATTTGGACACTAGTATCCTGCTCTAGATCTCTAATTTCACTTCTAGTTCTCTTAGATGCAGTGACTTACTCCTGAAAGAGGGAAAATAAAGATCTGTAAGAACCTGTTAGCGGTCAAGAGCCGTAATACATTTCACTGGTGCTCATATTCTATTTCCTTAATAACATCTCTCTCCCTAACAAAGGAATATATTTTCATCAAAATAGCCAATGGACTATTTGGTTAAAGAGCATTAAAAAAAAATTTAAGGGCTTCCCTGGTGGCCCAGTGTTTGGGGGTCCGCCTGCTGGTGCAGGGGGCGCGGGTTCGTGCCCCGGTCTGGGAGGATCCCGCATGCCGCGGAGCGGCTGGGCCCATGGGCCATGGCCGCTGGGCCTCCGCGTCCGGAGCCTGTGCTCCGCAACGGGAGAGGCCACAACAGTGAGAGGCCCGCGTACCG
>NW_006778701.1:1375234-1408502 GCF_000442215.2 Lipotes vexillifer | reverse complement strand
TCCCTCTGTCTCTCTGTCTCTGTCTCTCTCCATCGTAAAAAACACGAGTTCATTCCAATACTCCAAATCCAACCTTCTTGTTATCTTACTTTCCATGGTTGGAGTGCCTTTCTCTGACAATGAGAGTCCTATCTCTCATTATCCTAGGTAGGTTTATTTGTTTTATTGATCCTCCTTTATGGAGCCAATCACTCATTTCTGCCACTCTTCCCCATTTAACTTCCAATACTCTCTACCAGACACAGCTGCCACTGCCCCTTCCCGCTGTGTGTTGTTCCACCCCTCCCCCACTCCTGCCCCAAGATCCCAAATCCTCTCTTGGGCCTCCCCCTGCTTGGCTGCCCTCCTCACCCCTCTAGGCTGGGACACTGCATGTTGGGTTACCTCCCCACTGGGACACCTTCCTCATCATACTTGGACTCCAACATCCTATGCAGGTTCTCCTACCCTGTGGAATCCCTCCTTTCCTCATGCATCCCTAAAACCCTGTGTGGGAGCACCACAGCTCAACCAGCCTCCTTCCCACCTGACACATGGACATATATTTGTTCAGACTTACTTACCAATATTAGGGATGAATTGTTCAGGATAGAAAGGGGATGGGAGAGGGGATGAACTGCACAGACTTTAAACCTTCAAGTAAAGGAACTTGATGCTCTATTATTTAGATTTTCATCAAAGTTTCATGTGAAAAAGTATCAGGAGTAATGTGGGAGAGAGGGCTAGAAGTATGAGTAATGGTGCTCCAAAGTAGGAAATACTGAGAGATATCCAGGCCTGGAGCATTGAGGATCAGTGTCTCCCTCTCCAGGAATCAGAGTTAAATCCTTCGCAGGTTACTTCATGTGCAAACAAGAGTTATTACAGCAGGCCTGAGGCAGCGACCTTTAGAAAGGCCTGCTTGAAAGATTGGCCCTTGACTGGCACCTGGAAACTCGGCCCCGAGTCAGTAGTTAACAGATGAAGGTTCACTCTGCCTAGACAGTGCAAACCGTATGGTTTATGCTGAACACTTTATTTTTCCCTTCTGGGAGTCTGGAATGTTAGTACATGCTCGGCAGAGGGTGCCTGCATCACCAGCCCCCAGCTAGGTCTCTCATGGGCTTCTCTGGGTAGAAACATCACACAAATGTTGCTGCATTTTGTTACTGAAGGAAGAATACACTCTGTGTGACACCTCATGTGATGGAGAGACGTAGGAAATTGGACTCCTCCAGACACTGGGCCTTTTCCCCATATGATCCAGCCATGTACTCCATTGCTGTAATAAATCTTAGTGGTGAGTACACCCATCTGCTGACTGCTGTGAGTCTTTCCAGCCAATCTCTGATAGTGGGGGTGGTTTTGGGGACACCCAACACACCTCTGAACTGAGTTTTAAGTTTTCTGAGCCAAATTTCATCAAGTGAAGATGGCATTGAAAGCATTTCTGGACAGAAGATACAGCAGGAAAAAAAAAAAAAAGGAAAAAAAAGCATGGAAATAGGAATCAAATGGGGATCTACAACTTGTTCATTGTTTCCTAAGCAGTAAGTTTAAGGAAAGCAGTGTCGGAAAATACAAGCAGAAGGTGGATCACAGAAGCCCTTCTATTTAGTATCACTTCTTAATACTTTAGGAAGTATTCAAGATGAGGAATAAATAAAGTGGAAGGATTCAATGGATATTTGGGAAAGTGAAAGAATAAGATAGGTTTTTATCCTTATTATTCATACTTTTGAGTAAAATTATGTTATTATTAGTAACTTATTAGTCTGGAAAATTACTAACCAATTAGCTATTTGGTATTCTACATTTTCAAAAGAAAATCATGTTGAAATTCTCTTCAACTTAACAGTTCCTTGCAATAGACACTTTTATCCTATTCATAAATTTGGATAAATATTAGAAGAGGCGATACATTTGGCATTCTTTATTCAGTGATATTAGCATTTTGTTTTATATGTTTAGGAGTGTTTGTCAGCTTAAGAACTACCCTATATGTTTCAAAATATAATACATCTACAAAATGAAAAATATCACTTATGTATTATATGCAATGTGAAATACTGTGTCAACAGCTTAAAATATAGTGTCATGTTTTTGAAATATTAAATAAATATTAAATAAATTCCTGTACTTCAGGTAATAGTAAAATTAAGTGAACAAATACAGACAGCTAAGTCAAAAATTTGTCTGCTAAATTAGCAGTAGTGTTGAAGGTCAACATATGTAACACATATTTGAAACAAAACAAGAATTGAATGTGAAAAAAAAGGGTATGTACTACATTTTGAGTTTCTTATAGCTCTAAATGTACAAAAAAAAATTTTTTTTTTGCTAATTCTTAAGTATACTAATATTTTCATAAATTTGGGGAACATTTTGACAAATTTCACTTTGCAAACATTTTTGATTGCATATGTTTTTCAGAAGCCTTTATTATCCTTGATTTATATGGATCTCATCATAAATTTATTATTATTTTATGTACTGAATACTCTAAGTCCTGTTCTAAGCACCAGGAGTACAGAAGCCAACCAAACAGAGCAAGCACTGCTGTTCTGGAGGTGACATTCACATTCACATTACAAGGAAATACTCTATAAAGCAAGATGCACCTCTTACAAATGCTTTATTTACTTTTGCTCATGTGACTATTGCTTTTAGACAATCCTGCATGGCCGCAAACAACAGTCATTTTCTTTTGCTCATAAATCTGTAACGTGGTTAGGGCTTGGCAATGAAGGCTTGTCCCTAAGCCATGTGACCTACACTCATGCAGCTGACGTTTGGTGCTAGTTGTTGGATCGGGGCTCAGACACGCAGACTTCCCCATGTAGCCAGGTCTTCCTCACAGCATGATGGATGCATTCCCAGGGAAGGCATCAGAACAAGACCCAGACATAAGCTTTACTGCTTTCATGTCTAAACTTGGCTGTCACATAGCGCCACTCTATTATTTCCTCCACAGGCTCTTCCAAGGTAAAGGGAAGAGGACATAGACTCCAACCTCTGATGGAAGAGGGGCAAGATTCTAGATCGTGTGGGGCTAGAAATATTGTTGCAGCCATTTTTGAAAAGTACCATCTATCATAACTGTAATATCTGGGGAAATATTATCATACTTTTGAGGTATAAAGTATTGTAGTGTTTATGAAATTATGGATGACCACATGTTAAAAACTTGAACTTTTTTAAGAATCAAGGTCTCACATCAAAGTACCCTAATAATGGAGGTACAGTTAGAATAACTTGTCAGGACTCATAACTCAGTCTTATCAATAAACTACAGGCCAATAAAGTATAAACTTCATTCTAGTGTTCTATTTTAGTCACTGAGATGACATTATTTAAATGTAGTCAAACTCTCTGTGACCAATAGTTTGCTATTAGTAGTAATGAGTAACTTGAATAAATCAACCTAGAAGTTAGATGTTATGATAAAACTCTTCATAATCAAAATTACAATAAAATAAATGTGAAATATTGTACACGAATATATTTGAGAATAAGAGTTATCTCTCACATTTATAGATGGAATTCAAAGGCATGCTTATCTTTTGTATATAAACATAAATAAAGATGAATATACCCATAAAAACCCATAGACTAGGGATTCTGTGTTATGTTATGACAGGTATCACATGGCAGTTTCTTTTCACTTGAAGATAAAATTATGAAATTATGGTTGAGTTTGAGTCAGTTATTTTTCTTTTCAACATACATTTATCCAGTGTTTATGATCAAAGAAATCTGTCACAGATGGTCAAATACAGCATCATCCCCACCTTCAAGGATTCTATAAGATAGTAAAGGCAGCAAAGAAAATAAGAGCTAGAACAGAAGGTATAAGTAATACAACACAGAGCAAAGAAGGAGAAGTAACTTCTGACCTAGGTGGGAAATTGAAGAGAAGCATAATGATGTATTAGAGTGTGAGTGATCCTAACAAGATGAGTCATTTTTAGATAACGAGGTGGAAAGCTTGGATGAGAAAAAAATGGCATTGCTTCCTGAGGTAACAATGTAGCCCTTGGCTGTATGAGAAAATTTAATTGCATAGGGCAAAATAAGAATTTGAATTGAAATACTTGTAGTGTCTCTGTATTGAGTCAGTGAAAAGTTTACTAGCTACTTTTGTGAGTAAAGTGCTTATAACAAGGTATAAAATTACTCTCAAATCTTTGCATGCATTCCTTTCATTCCTATTCTTTCTATAAACTCTTTTCGTCTGTTGGCCCAAGGCCATAGGCTCCTAACTGGCCTATAGAATCCGTGCCCCCTGCAGTGGAAGCCTGGAGTCTTAACCACTGGACTGCCAGGGAGGCCCCAACAAGTTTTCTTTCCACTCAAAGTCTACAGTGCACAGTGATATATTGGAAATTAAAAACAAAGTTCCTCTGCTGAACTTTGAAGAGCTCATCATTATCTGGAGCATAAAGTTACCATGGTCCTGCAATGGTTCCATTTCATTTCCTGCAATCTACGCACATCCCTCCCCTCCCCATAACCCGGAACAATCACGTACACAGACATATGTTGTCAGAATACTTGCCATTTCCGGATTTTTTTGTATTTCTTTGTTGTTTCCATATCCTCTGATGTAAATGCCATTCCTCCCCGTCTCTATCTGGTAACTTCTTACTCAAGTATGTCCTAGTCTTTAAAAGTTTTCTTCAAAACCATAAGCTGCATGCTTCCTCCTCTTTTCTCTCATAGAACCTTATACCTGTGTGACAGTATCTACCCTGTTTTAAATTCTGCAAGGATGGAATAGGATTCAGTTTATCTTTGCATCTCACTTGATCGACCCGTAGTAGATGCTGTCTTCAGCCCCTAAATACAGTGTTTTTTACCGTTCCATTACTCATTACTCTTGAGAAAAGAAAAACAGGAGAAGCACCTATCAAGTGACTAAACATAATTTAAAACAAGCTGAGTTACAAAAAGATAATAAAATTCCATCTTAGAAGAACTTTGAGTTTATCCATCATTTTAAAGACATGTTTGTAGGCATAGATATTAACAAAACATTTCAGAATTGATTGAGGAACCTAAATGACACTATAAAAATAGTTTACCAGTATATATTTAAAACATTGCTTATATGGATTTCTGCTATATAAGTAGCTATATTACTTGGAATTGGAATTAGGGATGGTAAATGGTGTTGCTATACTTTTCCAAATTCATTAGACTGTTAGGTACTTCTCTTTCCTCACCATTCTAGTGGCATTATTCTAGTGCATGCATAGAATACTGTTAGTGGATTGACACTTATAGTCAAGAAATATACTTTGTGAAAGGAAAGAGAATTTGACTTCAAGTAACAAGCTGCAAAGGATCTAGACTCTACCTGGATTTATTCTCTCATCAATTTCAGTTTATAAAACATGTTCATTATCGAATTTTTATGTCTAGGCAAAGTCTTATCATCTTTAGAGCAATTACAGTAAGCTGTTGAGCCTGTTCATATGTACAGTCAATAGGGATATCTCCAGCTACTTATACTTATTTGAGTAAAATAAAAATTCTGCAGACAACTTACAACACCCAAAATGGCAATGTTGGAGTTTGAATAATTGAACAAATGGATATTATGCTAAGTCATAAATGTAAATTTTAAAAATATGTGACAAGAAAATCATGATTAATACTTAATTTACCAAAGGTTTTATTTTGTTTTGTTTTAGTTTTTATTGGAGTATAGTTGATTTACAATGTTGTGTTAGTTTCAGGTGTACAGCAAAGTGAATCAGTTATACATATACATATATCCACTCTTTTTTTAGATTCTTTTCCCATATAGGCCATTACAGAGTATTGAGTAGAGTTCCCTGTGCTATACAGGTTCTTATTAGTTTTCTATTTTATATATAGTGGTGTGGATATGTCAATCCCGATCTCCCAATTTATCCCTCCCCCACTTTCCCTAAATTTACCGAAGGTTTTTAATTGGATATATAAACAAATACAGTAGATTGTAAGCTAACCAGTCCAACAAGGTCACTTTAATATGTGTATCATTTAGCTGGGCACCACAATGAATTGTCTAGATAACATGTTAAAGAGTGGAGTCAGCCAGCCTCCCATATCATGTAGTTCTCACTTTTATGGGATGTAAAACTGGATACATTCTACTTTAATCCCAGCATCATTTTCCAATGGAGTATCACTAAGACTTACCTGAGTTTTGACTTTTACAGTAAAGTACAAACACTTCTAATAAGGGCAAACGTGATCATTAAAAAAAAAAAAATACTATAATGTCTTCGACTTGATGGAAACAAAAGTAAACTTTAGTGTTTTATACAGGAAATCGATCAATAATTGTGTGACTCATCTAGTCTAGACTATATTGCCATAGTTACTGCCTCATGATTAATTCCATGCTTATGGACCCAGCAGAGAAGGTAATTTCTGGGAACAGAAAAGAGGAGGGGAAAACATTTGAAAATAATTTAAATTTATATTTTTGAAATAATTTCTTTATAAATCTCTCTAAATCCTCTTGAAACATACTTCAGATTGTATAGAATATAATCATAGGTTATTTCTACAGTTCTAAGCATTTCAATTTTTTACATGAATTATATAATTCTCATTTGAAATACAGTAGAGTCATGAATAGCTTAAACAGAGTATATTTTCTAAATACAAACTTTAATATCAGCAAAGTTATTTCCAGAAGAAATACGACAGCAGAAGTGCTGCTACATGTGAGGACAGGATTTTTTTTCCTCCACAAATTTGAGGCTTCCATTACGAGGCATCTTGGAATTTTAGTAAACAGGATTGCTTGAGAATGGGGCTAAGATGACTAGTTCAGCTTCAGGACTTGCCTAGGTAGAGTTCACACCACAGGATATGGAAGGATGTGATAAATTCGGAGATGATTAGTGGACTTCACTTAAGATCATATACAAAAAACACACCCTGGAATCTTTTTGAAATATAATTAATTCAGTTTGATTTACATACAATAAAATTTCCCCATATAAATGTGTATTTTAATGAGTAACCACAGTCAAACTATGGAATACTTGTAGCACCCAAAAATGTTTCCCATGTACCCTTGCAGTCAATTCAAGCCCCTACAATCAACCCCAGAAAACCACTGATCTGCTTTTCTTCATTATAAATTAAATTTCTCTTTTCTAAAGTTTCAGGTAAAAGCAATCATAGGGCATGTCCTTGATGTCTGAATAAATGTCCTAGGAATATTTGTTCACAAGTATCTTGGGGACATATATCTTCATTTCTCTTACATAAATACCTAGGATAGGAATTACTAGATTTTATGATACGTGTTTAGTTACTTAATAAACTGCCAAAAACATTTCACAAAGTAGTTGTAGAATTTATATTCCCTTCAGTTCTAGTTGCTCCGCAACCTCACCAACAGTTGGCATGGTAAATCTTTTCAGTTTTAGCCATTTTAATGAATATGTATTGGTATCTAATTGTGGATTTAATTTGCATTTCCCTAATAACAAATGATGTAGAGTATTTTCATGTACCTTTTGTCCACTTAGATAACTTTTTTGCCAGGTGTCTGTTTAAATCTCTTGCCTATTTTGATTGGGTTAGTTACTCAATTTTCAACTGTAACATTTAAAAAAATATTCATTATGCAAATTCAAAGTTTGATACATGTATCGTGTATACCAGCGGTAATGCGAATGATGGGGAGCGATGGGGAGCGGCAGTTGAAGCTTCGCTCTCCCTCCCGCCGCTCACCTCCTGCTGTGCCGCCCAGTTCCTCACAGGCCTGGGACTGCTTAATGCTTTTTCTGTCCTAAGAAAGTTTTGCCTATCCCAAAACCTTGTAGTTTTTCTCCTATATTTTGTTCTAAAGTTTTATTTTATTTTAGTTTTATCTTTTACATTTAGGTCTGTGACTCATTTTTAGTCAATTTGTATGTATTATAAGAGATGAGGGCGGGCTTCCCTGGTGGCGCAGTGGTTGAGAATCTGCCTGCCAATGCAGACGACACGGGTTCGAGCCCTGGTCTGGGAAGATCCCACATGCCATGGAGCAGCTGGGCCCGTGAGCCACAATTACTGAGCCTGCGCGTCTGGAGCCTGTGCTCCGCAGCAACAGAGGCCGCAATAGTGAGAGGCCTGCGCACCGCGATGAAGAGTGACCCCCACTTGCCACGACTAGAGAAAGCCCTCGCACAGAAACGAAGACCCAACACAGCCATAAATAAATAAATAAATAAATACATAGTGTATTAAAAAAAAAAGAAAGAATAAGACCTTTATCATTACTCAGAGAAAGTGGAGTCTAGTGTATAATTACAAACACAATTCCTGTGGCCCGAGTATTTTTTAGGACCAAGCAAGTTCGAGGGAAATTCTGCTTCATTTAATCACTTACATGTTGACAGGACAGCACTAGGGTTTAGAGTTTAGATGGGGTAGCTGTAAAAAAAAAAAAAAAAAAAAAGAGATGAGGGTCAAAGCTTATTATTTTCTATATGAATATGTAGTTTGCTTGAGGACCCTTTATTGAAGACTTGTTTTTCCCCATTGAAGCATCTTGGTAACTTTTGAAAATTAATTGCCCATATATATGTGTCTATCTCTGGATTCTCTGTTCTGCTCCACTCATCTATAGCTGTATCTTTACATCAGTACTATACTTCTTTGACTACACTAGTAGCTTTATAATAGATAGTTTACAAGTCTCAAAAGCAGGTAGTCATAGTCCTCCTACTGTGTTCATAATTTCAAAATTGTTTTTTCTACACCTGATCTGTTGTACATCTATACACATTTTAGAATCATCTTATTAATTTCTACATAAAAAGCCTGTAGAAGTTTTGCTGAAATTGCAATGAATTTATAGATCAGTTGAGAATAATTGCCAGTTTATGATGAATGAATGTAGTGTAGCTTTCCACTGCTTTGTTTCCTTCAGTTTCTCGCAGCAGTGTTTTGTAACTTGCAGGGTATTTTGTGAATTCATGCCTAATTACTTTATATCTTTGAATGCTATTGTACAGTGCTTTTTAATTTTTTTTTCATTTTCAATTGTTCCTTGCTAGTATATAGAAACACAATCTAATTTGTTTTGACCTTGTGTCATGCAACCTTGGTAAGCTAAGTAGCCTAGTGGCTTTTTTGTAGCTTGATTGCTTGCTTATTTGACTGATTGACTTAGGTTTTCAATGTTGCTGTGGTCTGCATGTGAAGATGACTTGAATTCTTTTCCAATTTGTAAAACTTTTATTTAGTTTTCTTACATTACTGCAGTGGTTTGAGTCTCTAACACAATATTCAGTTGAAGTGGTGAAAATGGATATCTTACCTTGTCGTTGGTCTTAGAGAAAAAGCATTCAGTCTTTCACTCTTATGTATAATGTTAGCAGTGTATTTTTCCTGGATTACCATTACCAGATTGAAGAAATTCCTTTTTATTCTTTATAGGCTGGGTATTTTATTTATCATGAATGAATATTCAATTTTTGAAATTATTTTTCTGTATCTTTTGAAGTAATATGATTTTTCTCCTTTGTATTGATAAGATAATGAAATACACTAATTTGTGAATACTAAACCTGCCATACCAAAATACACGTGTTCATGGTTTATTTTCCTGTCTACATAATGCTGGATTAGATTTGCTAATGTTTTAATAAAGATTTTATGTACCCATGACCATAAAAGATATTAATCTTTAGTTTTCTTTTCTTATACTGACTATGTCTGGTTTTGCTATCAGGGTAATGCTGGCCTCATAAAATGAGGTTTCTCTTCCTCTGTTTTCTATAAGAGTTGTGTAAGATTTTTATTACTTCTTCCTTAAATGTTGATAAAATTCACCAGTGATGCCATCTCGGTATGGAGTTTTCTCTATGAGAAGGTATTTAATTAAAAATTCACTTTTTAAAAAGATATAATGCTGTTACTTCTCTCTCATATTGAGTGAACTTTTGTTGTGTAGTAGTGTATGTCTTTCAAGGAAATTATCTATAGTGTCAAAGTCAATCAAATGTTTGTTAGGCATAAATGTGTTTGTATTTATTTCATTCAATGTCAGTAAGCTCTGTAGTGATCTTCTTTCACTCATGATATTGAAATGTGTCTTACCTCTTTTTATCTTGATAATTCTAGCTACAGGTTTATAAACTTCGTGGATTTTTCAAGAAAATGAGTTTTCATTGTCCTTTTCTATTACTTGTTCATTTGCATTTTTTTGATTTCTGCTTTTACTATTTCTTTCCTTATGGTTATTTTGGATTTAATTTGCTTTTTTAAAAAATCTTATTAAGGTAGACGGTATCTATGAAATATCTCTCACAGGACCTGATACTTAATGTTAATTAAATTTTTCTACCTCTTTTGTCTATCTCTTTGTTCTACAGCTCTAGTGACTATAGATTATATTACTTCATACCTTTTTTTCATGCCTCCAAATATTTATTGACCGTATACTACATGGTGGTATAGTATACTGTGATAAGGCAATAGATAAATAAAGTATGAAAAGTAATGATAAATGCTACAAAGGAGATGAAGCAAGAAGGAGTGGAGAGTGACAGAGACAGAGAAAGAGGCAGAGAAGGAAAGACAGATTTTTTTATTAGGAATGTCAGAGAGGTCCCCTCTAATATGTGCCGGTTAATCAGAGAACTTCAAGAAATAAGAGAAAAGTAAGCGAATGGATCATGTGGACATTTGGGGAAAAATTCCAGGCCAATATAAGATACAATGCTAAGGCAAGGAGACAAGAGGTTGATTAACATTTTTTTAGCAACAGAAATGAACCTAGCATGCTTGGAATAGAGTGAAATGGGAAGAAATGGTATGGCTTGAGGACAGAGTGGTAGAACAGGTCCAGATCAGCAGAGTGTTTTAACCACTTCAAAAACTTAGATTTTTGCCCAGATATGTTGGGGAACCACTGAACAGTGGAGGAGTTACATGATGAACTTAATATGCTAGATGCTAGGTTTAATTTTATATCTTTTTTCTCTTTAAATTATCATTGATAACACAAGGCCCTGGCAACATTAGAACAATAGATAGGTTTGATTTTACATTATGGAGTAGAGAATACCTTAATCAGCTCCCTCCCTCTCCATTCCCTCTGTCCCCTCCCTGTCTTTCTCTCCATCTCTGGGTCTCGCTCTCTCGTGGTCTCTCTCTCTGTCTTTCTCAGCTATAAACTCATCTTTCTGGGAGGCTCACCTGTACAGATTTGCAGATTTTGATTCTCTGGTTTAATGATCTGCTGTAACTGTTTTGAAATTCTTAATTTTATCTTTGAATTAGTGCTTTTTCAGTGAAATCTGATGCAACATTGGTGCATATGCATGAACAGAGGAGGTATGAAGAAGAAAGAAAAAGTTTTATAGTTTAGCAGCTTTTTATGTTTTTGAACAAGGGTCCCATATTTGCATTTTGTACAAGGGCCCACAAATTATGTAGCTGGTTCTGTTCACTTAATCATATTTCCCAGCTTTTCCTCACTTACAGGGATGAAGGATCAGATGAAGGCACTTTATTAGATGCTATAAGGGACACAAAGAAATCAGTGCCCCAGCAGTGCCCCGTTCAGTTTTTTTTTTTTTTTTTTTTTTTTTTTTTTTTTTTTGTGGCAAAGGAGTTAGGATTCCATACTCCTTCATCAGACATCTAAGAAGAATGAACATGTGTGCTACAGAGTAAGAGAAGACAAGGCTTCACTTCACGGTTTTCTACACCTGCAAAAGAGCAGCAGTTTATCTGTCCTGTATCTTACCAATTCTTTTTGCAGGGGATGGGCTGGGTGTCACTGGGAATGTGAATATCTTAAGTAATAATTTATCATCTATTGAACAGTTACTCTGTGCCAAGTCCTCTTCTAAACACTTTAAAATCATTAACCTATTTCAGCCTCTTTATGAGGTAGGTAGTATTGGAATCCCCATAAATAGGTGAGGAAACAAATAAACAGAGAGATTAAAAAAACTTTTCAAGATCATACAGCTAGTAAGTGGCAAAACTGGATCATAAAACCAGGCAGTCTGGCACCAGAACCTACACTCTAAATCGTATTCTACACTAAACCTTAAGAGAGCTAGAAATACAATTCTATGGGAGTTCAGAAGAGAGACAAGTTGGCTTCTGTGCTGACCTTAGAAACAAAGGTCAAACCTTGCCAGACACAATTATGAAGGAATAGAGGCAAGGTAAATTGTCCGTTTGTCATTTTACTGACATGTATAACTTAGAAGCTGAAAAGAAACACAGTTGTTATCTAATGCAAGTCACTCTTTAAATTAAGAACATGGGACACAGAAATGATAATTGATTCTAAAAAGGTCACACAGCTAATTAGAGGGAAATCTGGGAATAGAACCTAGGTTTCTTGATTTCTGGTTCAGAGCTCTTTTTACAAAGCCTCCTACTTTGCATACATACATTACAGATTGTTCTATTATGTGCCATTTGCATGAGTCTCAGTCATTTTCAACAGGGATATTCATCATTCGGAAGGAGGGAACTACAGTATGTAAAGCATAGTTCCAAGAGCAAAGATAAATTATACCTATCAAAAACCCAAGGGCATTACCCTGTAGTATATATATATTTTTAATTAACATGTATGGTGCGTCCATTTAAATTAATAAAACGTAATAAATTTTCAAAAACATTTTAATGAGTACATAGTATGAGCTATGATCTATCCCAAGTGTTAGAAATACAAAGATGACTTGTGAAAAGATAATTAATACACAGCTGCTTAAACATGTCCTTCTGCCTCTTTGATGTCTTTGCTTGGAATGTCCTCCCCCATAACAACCCATACCCATTTCAAGTGCTTCCTCCTCTGAGAAGCCTTCCTTAACAGCAGGACATGGTTGGATGGGGTTGAAAATTACTCTTTCTATCCCCATCTGCCTTTCCGTACCTCTATTCTAGCACTTATCACATCCTGTTGTATAAAAGCTTGTCATCCTGCTTGGCTTGGAACATTGGGAAGTCACATTCTCATTTCATTATTTAAATTTGTATCCTTATCCAAGCACAACCAAACCCCAGCACAATAACTGACACATAGTAGGTGCTGAATAAACTAATCAATGTTGAATAAATATTAATATGCTTTTACCTTAATAGATATTGGGGAAAGTGTTTTCCAAAGTCCATATGAATTAAGTCGATGATGTAATAATAATAAAACACTGACTATTTATTCACTTGGTTCTTGTTTCTTCTCCTTTCACTTTCAGATATCAATAACTCGTGATACTTATGTAGATTAAATTAATAGAAGCAGGTTTTACCTTAGTTTGAGGCTGAAACATTTCCAACATTCATTTTGGATTATTGTGTGTGCAAAATCTATCATTTGGACAATCTAACACAAATTTATTAAATGGCCTCATGTTTACCGAGTGGGGCTTTCAGTGACATGAAGATGAACTAGAAAAGAGATACCAAGAGAGCAGAGGAAGTGGAAATCTTGAGATTATTTAAAGAAAGATATGGTAGGATTGATTGGCATGTTAGATGAAGCAAAATGATGAAGCAGACAGGAAAAGGTCTACTGTCTAACCTCAGTAAGAAGAATGATAGTTTCTTAAAGGAAAATTGAGGAATAGGGAAAAGATACATATCCTGGGAAGGAAGAATAGTTAATATATGGACATGCTTACTCTGAAATAGCATATTCAATAGCTTATTTTGAATATGGAAACACCATGTAAGCCTTGTGAATATAAAGTTGAATGACCAATGAGAGGGCCGGGATATAAATGTGTTGACATTATCCGTACTTAAGTGAAAATCAAACACAAAGAAGTGACAAGTTTTCAAAGAAATAATTATAATGAGGCCAAAAAACTGAGACCCTGGAAAGCAGAGGTCAGAGTAAAAGTATATTGTTGAGGAGGGAAAGATGAAAGTATTAGAAAAAAGAACTGAGTCACAGTTTATCTTTACTAAGTTTCAGGTCAGTAATTCTGAATAATTTGGTTATGTTATCAGGAAATATGAGTTGGTCCATATTAGGAATGAAGTAAGAAAAAGAAGCAGGATGAACTCAAGAGCATTTTAAACCCCTTTTTTATAGAAGGTCTTTGTTACATTAGTAACAGAATAAAACATTGATGGTAGTTGCTGAGTGGACTGCAATATTGTTTTAGCATTGTTGCTAACTATGAATTTATTTAGTTCTTAAGAAAACAGAAAGAAAAAGTATTGGACATTCAGTTAAAGTTGGCAGACTTTGCTTTCTCTGGAAGACCCACTAAAACAATAGAAGGATGTATTTGCTAAGACACAGATTCACAAAGTCAGGAGAAAAGGAAAAGAAACTTGAGCAACACAATTTTCAAAGCTGAAATGCAAAGATAAGTGGTAAATTATTCAGCATATTGTCAAAAGTGAGAATTAATCCAGCAATGGAGAATACCAAAAGTAATCAAATTTATCACATGATCCCCAAACTCTCAGGAACTGTCACAACCAGGTATCTCTTAAAGTGGAAGGAATTTCAAAGAAGGAGGATTTCTTTAAGACTGTTTCACAAGCAGTCAGATCCATAGATCTCTACTCATCACAGTTGGGGTGACTTCCCAGACCCCCAGAAGAGCAGGTACAATAGCAGGAATTTGGGAAGGAGCACACGAGGATAAGTGAGGGTTGTTATACTGTAGTGAGAGCAAGAAAGCTAAGAAAATACACACATAACAAATTTCAGTCCTCGTCTCATCCCCCGACTTGTCTCCTAGAACCCCGACAGTCAGGCTCTGTCTTTTGGACTGCAAGAAAATAAATTTCTGTTGTTTAAGCTACCAGGTATGTGACATTTTGTTACAGCAGTGCTAGAAAACTAATAAATGAATACCTGAAATTGAGCAATCAAAAAGTCACATTACAAGAATGTTACATAGAGCAAAGAAGATAAATAAATTCTAAAAGAGTGGGATAACTGAGGAGCGTGGAGGTGGGAACTGTTATTTTTCACAGCAAACTTTATATAACTGACTTATTAACATGAATAATTTTGACAGCAATTAAAACTGAACCTTAAAAATACAGATGTTTCTTCACTGGTTAAACAAGTGTAACATATAAAGCAATTTATTTTCTGACTTTACTCTTGGAAATCTAGGAGACTTTGAATTGGTGAGCCCCTAGAAAATTAAATTCCATTCTGGATATCATATCACATTGTAATGGATGAAGAAATCATAAAAAAAGCTAGTCTGAACTCTCTAAGCATACATATAGATTAACTAAAGACCTACCCAAATATAAGCTGTTATTATTATTGTTATTATCATTATATTTTTATGTTCAAGTTGAAGGAGAAAAAGTTCACTGATAGTGTGGAATGTTTTCTTTTTGTCCCTGCAGATGCACATTTCATGCTCTCCCCCTTCTCTCTGCCCTGAAAAACTGAACTTTATAGATTGTATCTATGAGCTTTCTTGCCTTCTATATCAGGTTGGATTTTGAAAGTGGGCAAACAAAGCAGGAAGTCAGAGGGAAGAAGGAGACTGAGATCAGGGGATTTGATGTGGCTTTGCTCCTGCTAGGATGCCTTGGATTGGTTGTGCCTCTCAATGGAAGATTACTGCTCCTCCCAAGGCTATTGATTCTGTAGGACGTTTTCCTCCCAGATTCTAGTAACTAGTCTTTCTCCAACCTTTGACCTCCAAGCTCACTACTAACTCCAGGTTACTGCACTATCCTTGGTTCCCCAACTCTCACTCTTTGTAAATAACCCCTATATAAACAGTCCTTGAAGTATATCCTATTTTGAGTGTGCTAATGGCATTTCTGTTGAGCATCTAATCATATAAAATATGATGAAATATATTAGAAATTAAACAACCACTTCCTTGCCTTCTGATTATATGGCTTATTTTCACATGGGTAGTAATTTCAAAGCTATTTTGAAGTTTAATGTGACTATTTAGGTAACAAACAGTATTTACTAGTATATCAAGATTCGTTAGCTATACAAATGGGCAAAGAAATTGCAGTAATTTACTGCACACAAGAGGTGAGGTAAAACAGGGAATGATTGGGCTCTTTAATGTAGCTACCATAAAGTATCATTGCATGAAAAGAGGAGGCATACAATTATCATGCATCATGTCCAATGTATTATTTATTTATTTATTTATACCAATTGTTTAAAATTGGAGGGAATGGCTTTGTCTTCAATGTAGCTGTATCACTTGGGTACAACACAGACAGAAAGGTGTAGACTAAGGTGGCTTTCTAAGTAATAAATTGCCTGATTTAAGTCCTTATTTCTTTCTCATATGTATCAGGGTGAAGCTTTAATTCTTAATTGAGGAAGAGTGTGACAAATATTCATTTCCACTTCACTGGTAAACTAATATAGAAGAATTAGGAGGAGTGAGATTGAAAGAGGCAACATCAGGCCTTAGAAGCAATTTCTGCTTACATTTGACCTAGTGTACTGACTTGTGTGTTCCTTCTAAATCCTAATGGATCCTGCCTTTTCTTCAAGCAAATTTTGTTCCCTGGAGAACAGCTTTGCTAGCATTCATTTAGGCAAAATGTTATTTACTTCAATTCACTTAGAGATTATTGAAATATACTCAACAAAGAAACACCACTTCTAAAAATGTCTTTAAAATGTTTCAAATCAGGTACACAAGAGATTTGGGGTAGGGCTTTATATCGTTTAACTTGTTTTTTTGCATTCTTTCTTGCTTACTTTTCCTTATTTTTGTCTTAATATAGCTCATTTTCAGATTATAAAACTGTAAAATTATTTGAAAACTATAAGAAGGAAATAATATTGTATGGTTAGGCCACGCAAGAAGGCTATTCTCTTGCTCTCTGTACATCCCCTGCCTGACAAAGTGCCTGCTTCACCTACACCCTAAGCACATGACTGACCTTCCTCTGTACTTGCCCCAGGCCCAGCTAGTGATTGTTCTTATCAAGGGGCAGTGAGGGGCGGGCCCCTCTGCTGGTTTCCCTGGTAACCAATGAGCCCACCTGATGTCAATTCCCCTATAACTGGTAATTCCACACACCACACAGCCCGACCCCACAGCAAAAACTGCCATCATGTCCTGCCAGTCAACTGCTGCATACGGGTGGGGTGTCGCTCCAGGACCTTGCTTCAGACGTGTAAGCTCTCCCATCCATTGAACCATTGATATCTCTATTGCTGACACTGGGCTCTTTCATCAGTCTTGAAGCTGGGCAAGCACAGGGCTTGTAGGCCTCTGGGGTGCAGCCCAACAAATATACACACCAAATTTTATCATATTATGGTTAATACCCAATGTTTATAAATGAGACCATGCTTACACATTTTATGTTTATTCTGATTTTTTACATAATGTTATATAGTGATAATTATCTTATGCCATTATGTACTTTAAAAAACAAGATAAAAATGTATTTGTTTCTAATAATGGCAGGTATGAAACTTATTTGTGAATTATAGACACACTTAGGGATTACTAATCAGGACTTGATTACATCTTTCAACATAAAGTACATAATTTGGAAGGACAGGTAATGGATTGAGGATGGGAGAGCGATGGTGCTAGTGTGTTATATCTAAGGGGATTAAGACCAATCCAATAGTATATGGTCAATAGCTCATTGAATTAGACATTAAACATCCTGTGTTGTAGGCTAGGTGCTACCAGTAACTAACTATAATGTGGGTAAATCAATCAATAGAAAAATAAGATTTTAAATGGTTGCATGCTCATCCATCCTGTATATATACCATAATTTATTTAAGTAATTCCCTATTAGATAATTTAGGTTGATTTCAGTTTGTCAGTATTGAAACAAATAAGAACATGATGTATGTAAATGAGGCCCTAACATGCAATCTTGGTCACCTACTTCTGAGAGACAATTTACTTCTGTTGATATCAAGCAAAGGCTTGCTGCCTGAAGCCCATAGAAGCCAGTACTATGGCACTGGCTTTTGAGAAAAGAAAGAGCTTTATTTCGAGGTTGATAGGCAAGCAAAGAGACAGGGGGAAGGGCTCAACTCTGCCTCCTCCATCCAGGGTTGGGGTAAAATTTAAGCGGTTAGGGGAATTTCAAACTTGGCAGAAGATGATTGGCTAGTCTCTAATCAGTCCATATATGGTAATCCAGCAACTCAGGTTGCTGTAAGCTAGATTTTTCTTATTGAAGGACTTCTTGCTTTGTAAAGAGGTCAGGTGGCAACGTTTCTATTCTTTGAGTTTCATATCCTTTTTTTTAAGGGTTTCTTTTTTTAATTAAGTGTAACAGGCAAAATTATTTAAGCCAATAAATTTTTAAGGAATTTCACATGTTCTGATTCTTTCCACTGCTCCCGGGTCATCCTGGAGACGTGGGTTCCCATCGCGCACATGCGCAGGCTGTCTCGGTAAAACAACTCCAGGTTTGATTAATCAACAACCCGTTTTAGGGAAACAAAACCAGTTTAAGCTGGTCAATGTTTTACGTGTAGTTTCACTGCTGTTCTTCTGCCTCTTTGTTCAGTCCTTTGATTTTGGTGCAAATATGGAAAGGCAGTGATGCATAGTGGACAAAAGGTAAGTCAAAGAGTTCAAGGTCGAAATTCTCACTCTTCTTTCTAGGTGTTTCCACATGGGAATTGTACTTAATCTTTCTTAAAGTAATAATGTAAGCATTTGATGAGATTAGGTAGAGTTCTTTTTTTGTTTTTTTACTCCTTCTATGCATGGCCTGCTAGATGTATATATTCTACCCCTTGAAAACACACCAGGTCAAGAGCTGCTGGGAGGCGTGAAATCTGATAAGACTGGGGGATTCAGTGGTCATGTGCATACTATTGCACCCCTTTGCTGTGACGTGGTTCCTTAGTCCAAGTGCAAGGCAGTGTTATGCTGGGTCTGTCAGTGGATTAAATGCTTTTTATGTTTTTAAATAGCGGTGCAGAAAAGGCAAATCTATGCCCTAGATTCGTATTCTTTCTATTCAAAATTAATTGTTGGCTTTTACAAGGTGGAAGGAGTTGAATGTAATCAACGTGCCACTGAAACCGTGGGTTAAATCCATTCCACCTGCCTTCACTAATCAAGGTCCTGTTAAGACTTGCATGTCCTCCAAACAGCAGGTAGCCTAGACAATAAGATGTTTGCCTGAGTTGTTTTCTATGAACTTGGAATTAGCTGCATCTAGTTCCAGTTGAGCTGGTTAAGACAGGCTAGGACCACGGACCCTTCCACTGGGCATGCGCAAGTGTCCATATTCAGCGACCTTTAAAAAGAGCAGAGCCTGTAGCTTAGTTACGCCTGTGCAGAAAGACAATCACTGCACCGTTTTTCCGATCACCTTTCTCCATGCTCCCCGTGTTCCCCAGGCCTGAACCTGCTCTGCTTCGTTGTTATGCCTACATACACCCAGTCTCCTTGCCTTCAAGGAGGTGGATCTGAGATTTGTTCTGCGGTCTCCTAGCTTGGCTGACTCCTGAGTAAACCCTCACTTTGCTGCAAACCTTGCTGTCTCGGTGTTTTCGCTCACTGTGCTCGAGCAGGAAGAACCTGGTTCGGTAACGCCAAGGGGCGGATTTGCCTCCTCCAGGTAGGATGCCATATCAGGACATAGTGTTGGTGTTTGTGGCTAAGAGTTGGATGTTTAGCAATGGCAGTGGCTAAATCAGCTTTGTGGAGTGGGAACTTACACAGTTGGCCCCGTGTATATCTTTCATCCTTATCACCATGAGTCTTTTTGAACCTAACCGTGCCTGCTGTGGGGCAGACAATGACAGAGGCCAGCTGATCAAATCAGAATTACTGGTCAAGTAATTCTGTCACCTTGGTTGTTTAGTGCTCCTTCTGTGGTGGATACTCTGTTGGGGGTTAATAAGGAACACAGAGAACCTCACCCTCTGTGCTCACGTCAGTGGTGATGTCACCATGCCTCTCATCTGCACCTCTTATCCCTCATCTTCAGGATTTTCTCTTTCCAGGCCTGGCCCAACCAGCCAAGTCTTTTTTTTTTTTTTTTTGCGGTACGCGGGCCTCTCACTGTTGTGGCCTCTCCCATTGAGGAGCGCAGGCTCAGCGGCCATGGCTCACGGGACTAGCCGCTCTGCAGCAATGTGGGATCTTCCCGGACCGGGGCACGAACCCGTGTCCCCTGCATTGGCAGGCAGACTCTCAACCACTGCGCCACCAGGGAAGCCCCAGCCAAGTCTTTTGTCACTGCATGTGTCTTAAGTGATTTTACCTTGGGCCCCAGCACAAAGTGGTAACTAAGCATACTGTCTGAAGCTTTGCTCAATAAGAGAACTCCCCTTACTGCTGTATTCAGTGGGGCAGAAGTACAGCAGCAGAACATTTTAGCCTGCTTCCACCTACCAAGCCAACCTACCTCTGAGCAAAGCTTGCTACTTTCCCTCCTCTGTCATTTGCTGATAGAGACTGCACTCTACCCCCATGTGCCATAGGTGAAATGTAGAGACATGAGTGCAACACTGGTAAATGCCATGGAGATCTGGGCCACATGCTTTTGATGTGGTGTTGCAGGGTTCTTCTTTCATTAGCTGTCCAACTTTCTTGATCCTAGAGACGCTGTATCCTATTAACTACATCCACACCTCTTTTCAATCAGGCTTTCTTGGCCTTTACTCCAACCTTGTCTCATTAATATAATGGTAACTCTACTGGTTAAATACTTCCACCTGGCCTCTGTTATAAGGGGAGAGGGTGCATGCAATCCTCATTACTATCAGTGAGCTTAATTCTATGACAGTATTACTGCTGTCCCTGTTACAAGGGACAGCAGCCATTGAGGTTTACAGTAATGCGTGTGTTCCTCTAACTAGTGCATTCTCTACCATTTTGGTACATAGGGTACCCATCAGGTCCTTGTGCAGAACATAGGTAGCTAGTGGATTTTCCAGCCTTACACAGCATAGCCACTCTAACATGCCTGCTTCTGAGCCTTTTGATCCTTTCAGCATCTACCACAGGCATTTCTATTTAACTTAGTGTGGACCATTACTTTCTCTATACTTCAGGAGTAGTATGTTAATATTGTTTCCTGAGATCCCTGCCAAAGTATTATATCCTATAACTTAGGAGAATGCCCAGAACTTCCCCAGGCATGTTGTGACTTGGCTTTGGTGGCTGGCCATGAGATGAAGTGTGAAAGGGTACACGTGTTGTCTTGAAAGCAGAGGCTTCTGCTATAGCTTTAGTAGTTCTACCCTCTAACAGTAAGGAGTGGGCCACTTTGGCAGGTCCAGAGAAACTTCAGTGGACTCTGGAGTCTCAAGGATTTTGACTGCAGTGAAACATATGTCCTCAAGCCAGGTCTTAATACTCCATCTTTCCCAACCACATTTGGCATAGCAAACATGGGTTACGTAGACAGGGCTAAGAGTTAACCTTCCCTGAACTTTGCTACTTATATTGAGTTGCATTGAATTGCTGGTCCAATTCATTAGATTTCCTCTCTTCCCTGGAACGCTACTACTCTTCATAATTAAGTTGTGGGTTTCTTCCTTAGCTTTACTGCCCTCTGGCTATAGGAGATGAGTCTTTTCATGCTACCAAGGAGGACTTCTGCCTTGCACACTTCCTTTTATTCAATGATTAGTCACCTGCTTTTTAATGTCTTCCTCCAGTACGTAAATGGCACCTAGCAAGAATTATCAAGATAGGATTGTTCTTATAACTTGCTCTTCCAAGGAACTTAAGATATATATACTGGCAGGTATAATATTTGTTTTATCTCAAAAATAAGACATTAACTATTGGCAAAATTTAACAGTTGCATTGCAACAGTCTGCAACCGATGGTGTCTTATTTTGCACCTGGTTGTCAGGTGGTCCAGCTCCAAAATTCTGTTTTAGAGCCTGCTTCCTTGGACCCCTCCAGGTACCAACAGTTTTATGGTGGTTTGCCTGGAAAACAGATTATGAGGCAGAAATTTTTGTGCTGAAAATTTATAAGGGACTACCTTTAGGGTCAACATCTGTGGAAGAGTAAAGGAAACGATTAAACAGGGAAGAACTCAACTGTGATGTAGACCCATAGGTCTCAGTCTATCCTTTGGGAGCTTTAGAGGTGGAACAATACTTTGAGATTGCTCCATCTCGAGGCAAGGACACCAGCTGTTAATATCCCAGTATCACCCAGGCCTTGGATGCACACTGATCTTCAGGAGGGAGATGTGACCTCAGATAAGTATATTCTTTTCAGCTGAGAACAACTACCTGAGATGGAATCAACTAAGAGCCATCAGTAGCCAACACTCCCAGCAGCTGGGAGAAGGTGTGCCTTAGGTTAGAAGGGGAATCTAGGTGGCACATACCACACTCCAGAAAATATATTTTAAGTGAGATTGACATAAGATCTGTCTTAAATACTTTGTCAAATATTCCTAGTACGTATTGCTAGTATTAGTATAGAATGTCACCAACATGTGAATGCACCATTATATATAAATTTATATATGTACAGATATATCCATCATGAATTTACAGGGGTCTTATGTTTACATAGTTCCAGGCTGTCTGAAAAATATAATTATCACAAATCATACTATTAAGTCATTAGTATTTTATAAAAATCTGATTATGGTTCTTTTTAACATAATAAAAGCTGATATTGAAAATGGAAAAAAGGAAAAGAAGAAGCTTAAAGACACGTTACGTTATTTGTAGTTTTCAGTACGAGGAAAAGGCAGAAATAATTCATGGTAGCCAAAGGGTTTAACGAGAATAGAATTTTACAAATACTTGAGAGAAAAGGGAGCAAAAGATGTAAGGAAGGAACATTAATAAATAAAGGCTGGTAAGTTGATAATTCTGAAGGTTCTGAGCTATTGAGATCATTTAAAAAAATTCATACTGGAAAGAAAGGAATGGAAAGCTTTGCATTAATTAGCAATAATCAAGGAAAATTGATCTTGGAAAATTACTTCTTAAATGCTAAGAAAATATGGTGAATATCTCCTTTAGAGAAATGAGAGTTAAATGAAAATATTAATAACTGGTCTTAAGTTTCTCTCTCTCTCTTTTGCTCTCTCTCTGTTTTAAATAATTTGTAAAGTTACAGCCTCTACCTCTCATCTCTTCATTATCTGGCTCTGGATTTTGATCCTAACGCTATTTCAACAGTGATTGCCATTTCTCTGAGTTGGAGGATACACTATTCTCTTCAGACAAGGGACTCCTTCTGGCTGGTAGCCAGCCCACTAGCTGACTCTCCCACTCCAAAAATGTCAGAGATCCTCTCTTTGGCCTGTGTTTGCCCAGCCCTGGCACTGCCTTCAGGCAGCAGTTACAGGCAAACATAACACTAAGCTCTCTAGAATTATGACATGGTATGTATTATATGTAGGATATATATGTAAACAAAGTAAGCTTGATCTAGTCATTTTCTTTCTAGTAATCATATCTGTTTGCAAGAGCTCTACATTGTATGAAGTAAACACCATCTCTGTAAGTGTTCAGTCTATTTTCCACTCTGAATTTGAAATTAAATAAAACAAAACCTTGCCTGAGGAAAATGTGAAGTTGTCATACTGTCTTCAACTAATAATCTCAGGTTCACAGAGTAAGTTTTCTTTCAGCTCTCCCTCACATCTCTGGTAAGATGACCACTGCCTCCTGTATCATATTTTACTACTACCAATGTTGAATCTCAATGAGAGGTTTTTTTTACTATCAGATCTATTTTTAACATGCTTTTTAATTATAAAATGCAACAGAAAAAATGTTAATTCATGACCATTCATATTACTCACTCTCACCTGCCCCAGAAGTACCCAGTAGAGTTTTCCTTTGCCAGAGAGGTTCCTGGGCCATTTTTACACACATCACAATAAAGAGTGACAAGCAATGTCACGAAGCCAGAAAGGCCGATAGGCTTTACATTGGAAAGAACCGTGTGTCTGGTAAACGTTAGCTACAAGTCAAGTGAATGTATTAAGGCCAAACTTGTGTTTTTCTCCCCCAATTCAGACGTTGAAATCCTAACCCTGGTACCTCAGAATGTGACCATATTTGGAGACAGGGCCTTTAAGAAGGTAATTAATTAAAATGAGGTAATTAGGGTGGTCCCTAATCTAATATGACTGGTGTCCTTATAAGAAAAGGCAAGATTAGGATACAGATGTCTCAGAAGGAAGACCATAGGAAGAAAGGTAGAAGGCAACCATCTGTGAGCCAAGAAGAGAGGCTTCAGAAGAAACCAACCCTGGCAACACATTGATATCAGACTTCCAGCCTCCAGAATTGTGAGAAGACACATTTTTGTCAAGCCACACAGCTTGTGGTACTTTATGGTAGCCCTTGCAAACGAATACAAAAGGAAAAATTCAAAACGCTCAAATAATTATTGTGTTCTGGAAGGTAGATTGGAGTATTTTAGAAGGAATAATGCCTGAAACGTTAGGGCAAGCTACTTGCAGTTTCAAGTTTAGGACAGAGTTTAAGAATGAAGATTGTAAGGCAGTTTGACATTTATTATGTAGGTAACCTCTATCAGCCTTTTTTTTTTTCTTGAGAGAGACTGCAGCAAAATTTTAAATTATTTTAAATTATTTTTGTATATCGAATAAATGTTCTCTGGATTAGCAGAGATTAGAAAAGCCACCAAGTACTTGATTTTATATGTACGTATTAACAATTATTAGCTACTTAGTACCTAGTATATTACCTCTAGTCATGACGAAAAGTTCCTAGGCCAATAGATGAGAAATAACTTGTTCAAGTTGACCCAGAGATTCCAGAGCTGGAGTTTAACCTAGATTAATCTGATTGGAACAATCGAGTTCTTTCTAGCCTATGTTGTGCAGTTTAAGTGTGTTTGGGAAGCAGCTGCTCGTTGTAGTAGATGGTTGTTGCCCTGCCAGGATTCCCTTTACTGATCTGAGGTCACCCATCTCCCAGGTTCTGTGAGTGTGGGCTACTAACAGTTGAAGCTAAACCATTCTTTCTAGAATTCCCCTTAGAGTGTGGGAGATAGTTTGCTTCAGGGTAGGATGGCTCTGTGGATGTTCCTCTGCTTAGAACTCCCCATAGGATTAGGCTGAGGCTGGATTTCATCTGCATGCACATGTAGGCTTCTGCCCCTTTCCTGTCTTTCTCACCCCCTTAAATGTTTCATCTGAGAATAATATTTTAGTCACTGCCTCAAGAATTCCCATCCAGGGACTAAGCTTCTAGAGCATCTAAGACAAGGTTGTAGTAACTGGCTAAATAGTAATATGAATCAAGCTTATAGGTAAATATAATACAAAAAAATAGAACCTAGCAGCTTTTTGACATGTAGTTAAATATACATCACATCACAGGGAAACAGTAGTTGAAAACACATAATCTGCAAAAAATGCTTACTGCAGTCTACAGTATTATGAAGAAAATTAAAAGCATTTTTTAGCATAGACTGCAGTTTTTGCCAAAGTGTATTGGTTGGTACATAAATTTTATAGTTCTTTGTGTCAGGACTATTTGATTACAAGCATAGAATCACAATTCAAATTTTCTTAGTCCAAATGAAAATTCATTGTCATTTGTGTCTGTGGAATTCAAGGGTCAAGTTTACTTTAGACATATGTGGACCTAGAGGTTTCAGTTACTTACTTTCTATATCTTTGGCTTTATTTGCTTTATTCTATACACATATAAAGATGCCTCTGTAAAGGTAACTTTTCTAATGCCTAGGAAAGATTGGAATTGGCCTTGCCTAGGTCATTTGCTAGTGGTGAAGTAATAACTGTGTCCCACAGTATGTGGTACTCTCATTGAACAACCTGGGTAGTGCATATACCACTGCAGTGGAAAGAGGCAGGTATTGACAGCACAACTGTGGCCACACAGAGAAAGAAATTCCTAGTGAAGCCCTGAAAAGGGGCATGTGAATGTATATTAGGTAGACAAAAATACTTTTATAATAGTCTACTAGTAATGCTATTAGCAGAACATGATAAAAGACAGTGAGCTTCAATATGTTAGGAAAATGCTGGGCTAATCAAATTGGAAAGCATTTGTTAATGTAGGACTATTCAGTTCCTTCAAATACTAATGAAAACTTTGAATTTCCAAGATGGATATGGTATAGATTATTTCCCTAAATTTATGTGAACTTGGAACCTATTTTTAATGAAGTCTTTTATGGAATCCAGACATACTTGGGTCCAAAAACAGATGCCTCTACTTATTAGCTATATAACTTTGGAAAATCGGTTAAATTCTCTGGGCCTCAGTTTCTTCAGTTGTAAACCTGGAATAACTAAGTATACTTAACATGTATATTATGAGGATTAGAGAGAATGCATTAAAAATGCTTGACTCTATAAAATTAGTTTGTATTGGGCAAGGTAGTGTTAACTTGGAGACCCTTGAATACCTCCCAGGAGTGTTAAATTAACAAAGAAGTACTTTAATCTCATTTTAACAAGCTGAGAGGTGAATGAGGTATTTATGAGGATTAATTTATAAGTTGGGTATAGGTTGACTTGCATTTGGGGTGACAAAAGAGCCAGGGACCTGAAGGACAGTTGAGAGGTTATTGTAATCAATTGTGAATTGTTAGGTATCTGAACCAAGGAAACATAAGGCGGTAATGTACAACTAATAAGAACAAAGCATAAAAATGATTAGAAGACTTTCAGAATGGCCCAATTCAGCAGCTTACTGTGAGAATTTTATTTTTCAAATAGTCTTTTTAATTGAATAATGATGGATGGGTGCTAAAAGATGTGCAAAGTGTCCTCTTTTTCCCAGGTTAATAAAACAATACATTGTGAAATACAATAAAATTTCAGAAGTTTAATCATCAGTAAAATCTTCCTTTATATACAATTACTCATTTTGTACAGTTCACATTTCTGCTAATAGAATGTGGTGTAAAATAGAGATTTTACTTTATACGGTGATTATTTAAGAACAGTCTTATTTTAGAGTATGTACTCAGATAAAAACCCATATGCAGTCATCATATCTGAGACAATATTGTAAAATTAAGTAGCCTGTTTTCAAATATTTTAGAGCAATAACCATAAAAAACTGAAGAGTCTTCAAATACAGAAATGCATTTCTAGGATTAGTGGTAGAAATTAAGAAGAGAGAAATTGAATTTAATATCTGAAAAATCTTATTTGTGATTTTATTTAATAGGCTTTACAAGGATATAATTTTACCTATATTTGGATCATTAGTATTTGTTATAAAGATACACTAGAAACAAATTAAGAAAATTCTTAAACTTGGATATTTGACTTACTGTAAACTGTAATAGTAATTAAGTATTTTTCTTAAGCTCATTAATAAGGGAGGATAAAAAGAAAAACCACCCTGAATTATAGAACACAAGTGCTTCCACAAGTAGTTTTTTTTTTAAATTACTGCTCTTAGGTAAGATATTGTTTGTTGCAAAAGAGGAAAAACAAAAGCTAGAACTACCTTAAACAATAAAAATGAATGTCAGGGAATCAAAGGAAATATTGAAAATAAGTTTCAGAATGAGAAGAAACCTGGGAAGTTTTGTAGTTTGTGTAGTTACACTATTAATGTGACTCAGATTCAGCTTGATGTACCTAACTGTAGTGATGGTGGCTTTTTTTTTTTTTTTTGTGGAAGGTAATGAAATTGGCCCAACTTGGGTTAGGTGTCAACCTTAATCAGCTGTGGCAGGATTCAGGGTCCTGTCATAGAAGGATCCATTGCCTTTCTCATAGAAAAACTGGTGTGCAGACCCCCAGTAGGACACCTGCTAAATCTAATGAATGAAATCAACTACAACTTGATCTTTAAACAAGATTAGCAGAGAAAATAAATACATAAATTTGTTAGCCTTAAGAATATCCTTATCTTTCAATTCCTATGTTTCTCTAGGTAAACTTAGAGCTGCCATTTTGGTGTAGCCAGCAGTGCATCGGTCTCACAACCTGAAGGTCTTGAGTTCTAGGTAAGCTTGATAGATGAACTTTTTACCTAGGAATCACTTTGAGCAGTCCTTATTTGGAAAAAGAAACATGACATAGTACAATATTTTGTGCTAAAAACTTTTGTTTAGTTATTGCAATTATGATTTAAAAAAATTTTTCAAGTGTAATCTTAATATCAAATCCCAATTTAAACAATAGACATGGGGTTGCTTTGATTGAATTAAGAGAAGATGCTATTGGCATTCCCACTTGCTTGGATTCTCTGCTTTCCCCTTACGGCAATCCTCAAAGTTCCATTCCAGAGAGTCATATCACTGCAGAATACAATCTGAAAAAATCACTATTGTAGTAAAAAGAGAGCATGCATAGGATTTTGAATCATAGGAACAGTTTTATAAAATGCTGACTCTAGTACATCCTAACTTGAAGATGGGCTAAATCACTTAAATTCTCCAAATCTTCATTTCTTCATCTGAAAAGTATAGATAATACCTATGCCATCTAACTTACAGTTTTCACTTATTGAATAAGTCATCCACAGGAATGTCTACAATGCTATACACTGTTAATTGATATTGTAATTGACATCCATTTCCCCACCTTCTGAGAAAAACATCCAAACTGCTAGTTCATTTAAGGGCATCTCTGGTCCCCATTGACCACATGCTCATCAGTTTCAACAGTTCCTTCTCCTTTACAATAATGATGTTGGCCTCCAAGGATATATTAATCAGTGACAATCTATATCCTAACAAAACATCAGCTATTCAATTATTTTGACATCATATAGCTTACTCTAAACGTGCTAGTGGCTGTTTATCTTCTTCTGTGGTCCTAGAAGAGGGAGAAGAATGAGCATGAACAGAGAGAAAGGCTCCTAAATCACTGATTTGACCCCATCCCAGGAGCTTGTGCAATCAAATGTGAATAGCAAATTCAGTCTTCCTCTAAGGCTCCTCTGAGGATTGTTCATGGAGATACAGAAGGGTACACCCAGGGGAGATGGAGACAAAAGCACCTTCTTGATAATATTCACTTGAGAATGATTATAAACCATGAAATGAGTGACAGACTAAAACTGCTTCAGTTGAGGCATACATTTTCACTCTATTTTGGACGCTGGTACTCTGACAATGTATTTTAAGCTCAGCACTTGCTTTTTTTTAAAAGAATAAAATTCTTATTCAATTGTGTGAAAGCCACTCTTCTCAAGACTGAAGCTTTTCTGTAGTAATGTTGTCTGTTTAGATTTGAAGCCACTAGGGCCCTGGCACATACAGCTGGAACACTATTTTTAAAGATATATTGTGTCTGTTAATACAGAGGTCATGATGTAGATTTTTGCACTTAGAATCAGCATGAGAACGTGGGACTGTTCTTGCAGATCTTGGCTCCATCAGCAAATAAATTAAAATAAACTGGAGGCTTGAAATAGAAATAATCCTCCTTCCAAGTGTTTCATTTAGAGAATGACATCCTGTTTTCTTCAGAATATCATGGGTAATTCTGCATATGAATGAATTCTGGAACAGAAAAGGCCCAGCAAATGAAATACGCAAAGTAACTTTTAGAATTTCAGGATTCAGTAATAAAAATAAGTGATGATGCTTTTCCGTTCAAAGTGTGAAGGGAACAAGGAAACCTGAAACTGAGTTAGATAAAGTTTTAAAATTTTATAACAATTTGTGATAGCATGGTAAGCTGAATTCTCCCTATAAGAGAATATAGTATATCTTTAGTACAATTTACCATTTATCTGGTAAGGAAAATTTTGACACAGTTTGGCTATCAGCTATTGAAGTCAGACCAATGTTCTGATTATAGTCATAAGTGGAAAGGTATATTTCAAAAACAGCTGGACCCAAGCATCATTTACCTGGAAATACTCTGATTAGGCTCCCAACTGAGCCTGGAGAGGCTTTAACTGAAGTCCAAAGTAACTACTGTCAAGGTCGTAGAACCCCATTGCTATTAAAAAAAAAAAAAAAAAACAGTACAGTGATATATTAAAAAATAAACTTCAATTTATAATCTTACAGGTACGTCTTCCATTATGTCACTGCTAAAACTGACCCAGCAGTTGCAGTAGTCTTGACTCTTGTCTATCCCTAGTGCCCTTATGTTGGATTTTACTACTATTCTCCATTTGAAAGGAATTGGGACCTTAGCTGACTTCCTGTCTTGAGTATAAAAAAGATCAGTAGGGTCTTTTTATATATTTTAATTGCCTAGAGTTTTTTCAGACTTAACATCCTTTCAGGAAGTAGTGAAAGCTTACACTGGAAATGTAATGGCAGTTTTTGTATCAAGATGATAGTGATAAAAAATAATTATTTTGAACAAGTTGAATCTGTAAGATCCGTGAGTTTATGTGAAATTTGTGTCAAAGATTGGTCAGATGCTTATTAGGTTTTTCCTTTCTCTTGAGTACAAACTATTTTCTAGTTCTTTTGATTATAAGTGGAGTCATAAGACTGGTTGGTTGCCATCAATGAAATGTGAGCAGAAGTGACCCCTTACCACTTCTGGGGTAAGGCAGTTAAGAATTGCTCCACAATCTGTTTCTTTCCCTGTTCTGTTGACTGGATGTGAATTTGAAGCCATATATTAGAAATGGCCAAGAGTCGTTCGTACTGGCTCTCTGAAATTCTGCACGCATTAGAACATTTTCTTCCCACACTTGGGGGACCATTTTGTACTTTGGCACAAGTCAACAGCCACCAGTTAACATTTATATTATCAGTCCTCCAAGATTTGAGGGTTGTTTATTACACAGCTAACATTACTTACCCTAATAATACTCAAATAGGAAAAGGTAGTAGTAATTGTGATTACAGAAGGCAGTTGTGATACAAAAAACATAGAATGTAGGCAAGAACCAGTAAAGACTGGGAACTGAGTATAACACTGGGTATTTCAGAAGCAATCATAACTGATTCAGGTAAGTAGTGGTAAGATCAATTAGCACAAATTATACTGGGGTCGAACAGTTAATTGCATTGGTTGTCACAATGGTTGTGAGCAACTACAAAAAAGTTTAAATATTGTGATTAAATTGTTTCCTAGGTCAGATGTTTCAAAAAAAGAATTGATAAGACACAAAAGTCCTCATCTCCTAGGAGGCAAATTTTCTAAATGATAATATTAATTATCACAAAATACGAATGAGGCATGCATAAAATTTTAATAGTGCTAGCAGAACAGGTCAACATATCGTGATATTAGGGCAGTGGATCTTGTAATGCAGGTAAAACAAAATTGGGAATGGATATCAATATATTTTGAGATTCAAACTAGGTTTCAGAAAGCAAAACTTATGTCGGTGAACAAAAGCTAATAAATTTAACAAATACTTGTTATTGAACACTCACTGATCTTCAGACTTTGTTCTCCATGTTTGGGATATGGGTGCCTACATTCTACGTTGCAATAAGTTTGACTATTAAAATAAATGTCAGGGCCGGACCTTCAAGATGGAGGAGGAATAAGGCAGGCAGATCACATTCCTCCCCATAAATACATCAAAAATACATCTACATGTGGAACAACTCCTACAGAACACCTACTGACTGCTGGCAGGATACCTCAGACTTCGTAAAAGGCAAGAAAATCCCCATGTACCTGGGTAGGGCAAAAGAGAAAAGAAAAAACAGACAAAAGAATAGGGACAGGACCTGCACCTCTGTGGGGGAGCTGTGAAGGAGGAAAAGTTTCCACACACTAGGAAGCCCCTTCACTGGTGGAGACTGCAGGTGGTGGCAGGGCGGGGGGGAGCTTCAGGGCCACGGAGGAGGGCGCAGCAACATGGGTGCGGAGGGCAAAGCGGAGAGATTCCCGCACAGAGGATCAGTGCCGACCAGCACTCACCAGCCCAAGAGGCTTGTCTGCTCACCCGCCGGGACGGGCGGGGCTGGGAGCTGAGGCTCAGGCTTCGGAGGTCAGTACCCCAGGGAGAGGACTGGGGTTGGCTGCATGAACACAGCCTGAAGGGGGCTAGTCTGCAAAAGCTATTCAGGAGGGAGCCTGGGAAAAAGTCTGGAACTTCCTAAGAGGCAAGAGACCATTGTTTCCGGTGCGTGAGGAGAGGGGCTTCAGAGTACTGCCTAAACAAGCTCCAGAGACGGGTACGAGCTGCAGCTATCAGCGTGGACACCAGAGACGGGCATGAAAGGCTAAGGCTGCTGCTGCAGCCACCAAGAATCATGTGTGCAAGCACAGGTCACTATCCACACTCCCCCCCCAGGAGCCTGTGTAGCATGCCACTGCCAGGATCCCGTGATCCTGGGACAAGTTCCCTGGAAGAACACACGGTGTACCTCACTGTTGAAATGTCATGCTGGCCTCTGCTACCTACAGTAGCAAACCCAAAACAGTTAAGAAAATGGTAATAGGAGCATACATATCATACATTAAATGTAAATGGACTAAGTGCTCCAACTGAAGGACATAGACTGGCTGAATGGATACAAAAAGAAGACCCATATATATATATGTATATATATCATGACTCTTTTATCCATTTATCTGTTGATGGACACTAAGGTTACTTCCATTTCTTGGGTATTGGAAATAACGCTGCTGTGAACATTGTGGTGCATGTATCTTTTCGAATTAGTGTTTTATTTTCTTCAGATATATACTCAGGAGTGGCATTGCTGGATTGTATGGTAGTTCTATTTTCATTTTTTTGAGGAAACTCCATACTGTTTTCCACAGTGGCTGCATCAGTTTACATTCCCATCAACAGTGTACAAGTGTTCACTTTTCTCCAGATCCTCACAAATATTTGTTATTTGTGGTCTTTTTGATGACAGCCCTTCTGACTGGTGTGAGGTGGTATCTCATTGTGGTTTAGATTTGCGTTTCTCTGATTAATGATGATGAGCATTTTTTCATGTGCCTGTTGGTCATCTGTATGTCGTCTTTGGAAAAATGTCTATTCAGGTCTTCCATCCATTTTTAAAATCAGGTTGTTTATTTTTTTGATGTTGAGTTGTATGAGCTGTTCATAGTTGTTGGTTGTAACCAGCAACTGATCGGTCGTATCATTTGCAAATTTTTCTCCCATTCAGTAGGTTGTCTTTTCATTTTGTTGATGGTTTCCTTTGTGATGCAAAAGCTTCTAAGTTTAATTAGGTCCATTTGTTTATTTTTGTTTTTGTTTCCTTTGCCTTAGATCCAAAAAAATATTATGATTATGTCAAAGAGTGTTCTGTGTTTTATTCTAAGGGTCTCATGGTTTCCAGTTTTACATTTAGGCATTTAATCCATTTTGAGTTTATTTTTATGTATGGCATGAGAAAATGTTCTAATTTCATTTTTACATGTAGCTGTTCAATTTTCCCAGCACCACTTATTGAAAAGACTGTCTTTCCCCATTGTATATTCTTGCCTCCTTTGTCATAGATTAGTT
>NW_006778701.1:1365657-1375224 GCF_000442215.2 Lipotes vexillifer | reverse complement strand
TTCCCTACGGTTTATTCTTTCATCCTTTGTCATAGATTAATTGGACATAAGTGGTGGATTTATTTCTGGGCTTTCTATACTGTTCCATTCACCTACATGCCTGTTTTTGTGCCACTACCATACTGTTTTGATTATTGGGGCTTTCAAGTATAGTCTAAATTCAGGGGCATGATACTTCCAGCTCTGTTTTTCTTTCTCAAGATGGTTTTTGCTATTAAGACTCTTATGCGGTTCCATACAAATTTTGGAATTACTTGTTCCTGTTCTATGAAAAATGCTATTTTGATAGGGATTTCATTGACTCTCTAGATTGCCTTGGGAAGTATGATCATTTTAATAATATTCTTCCAGTCCATGAACATGGTATGTCATTCCATCTCTTTGTGTCATCTCATCTTCAGTTTCTTTCATCAGTGTCTTATAGTTTTCTGAGTACAGGTCTTTTATCTCCTTAGTTAGATTTATTTTTAGGTATTTTATTCTTTCTGATGAGATTATAAATGGGTTTTTTTTCTTAATTTCACTTTCTGATAGTTCATTATTATTGTGTAGAAACGCAACAGATTTCTGTATATTAATTTTGTATCATGAACCTCTACCAAATTCATTGATAAGTTCTAGTAGTAGTTTTTTGGTGGTGTCTTTAGGATTTTCTATGTATAGTATCATGTCATCTGCAAACAGTGATAGTTTTATTTCTTCCTTTCCAATTTGGATTCCTTTAATTTCTTTTTCTTATCTGATTGCTGTGGCTGGGACTTCCAATGCTTTGTTGAATAAAAGTGATGAGAGTGGGCATCCTTGTCTTGTTCCTGATCTTAGAGGGAATGCTTTTAGCCTTTCACCCTTAAGTTTGATGGTAACTGTGGGCTTATCATATATGGCCTTTATTATTTTGAGGTATGTTCCCTCTATACTGGCTTTTTGGAGAGTTTTTTTATCATAAATGGATGTTGAATTTTGTCAAAAGCCTTATCTGCACATATTGAGATGATCATATGTTTTTCATTCATTTTGTTAATGTGGTGTATCACATTGATTTGCGGATATTGAATCATCCTTGCATTACTGGGATAAATCCCACTTAATCATGGTGTATGATCCTTTTAACGTGTTGTGGATTTAGTTTGCTAATATTTTGTTGAGGATTTTTGCATCTGTGTTCATCAGTGATATTAGCCTGTGAATTTCTTTTTTGTGATAGCTTTGTCTTGTTTTGGTATCAGGGTGATGTTGGCCGCATAGAATGAATTTGGAAGTGTTTCTTCCTCTACAAGTTTCTGGAATAGTTTGTAAAGGATAGGCTGTTACCCTTCTCTAAATTTGTTAGAATTCACCTGTGAAGAATATGTTAGAATTCAGCTGTGAAGCCATCTTGTCCTGGACTGTTGTTTGTTGGGAGTTTTTAAGTTATGGATTCAATTTCATTCTCAGCAATTGGTCTGTTCTAATTTTCTATCTCTTTCTGGTTCAGTCTTGGGAGATTGTACACTTCTACGAAATTTGTCCGTTTCTTCAAGGTTGTCCATTTTATTAGCCCATGGTTGTTCATAGCAATCTCTTATGATCCTTTGCATTTCTGTGGTGTCAGTTGTAACTTCTCCTTTTTCATTTCTGATTTTATTGATTTGGGCCCCCTTTTTTTGTGATGAGTCTGGCTCAAGGTTTATCAGTTTGTTTTCTTTTTAATCTTTTCAAAGACCCAGCTCTTTGTTTCATTCATCTTTTCTAGCTCCTTTAGTCCCTATTTTATTTATTTCTGCTCTGATCTTTATGATTTTTTTCTTCTGCTACTTTTGGGTTTTGTTCTTTTTCTAGTTCCTTTAGGTGTAAGTTGGGTTTTTTATCTGAGATTTTTCTTGTTTCCTGTTGTAAGCTTGTATCGCTCCAAGTTTCCCTCTTAGAACTGCTTTTGCTGTATCCCATAGATTTTGGATTGTTGTGTTTTCATTTTCATTTGTCTCCAGGTGCTTTTTAATTTCTTCTTTGATTTCTTCAGTGATCCATTGATAAGTAGCATATTTTTTTTAACCTCCACGTGTTTGTGTTTTTTGCAGTTTTTTCCTTGTACTTGATTTCTACTCTCATAGCATTGTGATCGGGAAAGATGCTTGATATGATTTCAGCTTTCTTAAATTTAACAATGCTTGTTTTGTGGCCTAGCATGTAACAATCCTGGAGAATGTTCCATGTGAACTTGAAAAGAATGTGTATTCTTTTGCTTTTGGATGGAATGTTCCACATATATCCTTTAAGTCCATTTCATCTAATGCATCATTTAAGGCCAATGTTTCCTTATTGATTTTCTGTCTGAATGATCTGTCCATTGATGTAAGTGGGGTTTTAAAGTCCCCTACTATTATTGTGTTATTGTTGATATCTCCCTTTATGTCTGTTAATGTTTGCTTTGTGTATTTAGGTACTTCTATCTTGGGTGCATTTACAATTGTTTATCTTCTTGGATTGATCCCTTGATCATTATGTAATGTTCTTCTTTGTCACTTGTTACAGTCTATGTTTTAAAGTCTATTTTGTCTGATATACAAATTGCTTTTACTTTGATTTCCATTTGCATGAAATACCTTTTTCCATACCCTCACTTTCAGTCTTGGTCTTTCTTTAGATCTGAAGTGAGTCTCTTGTAGGCAGAATGTATATGGATTTTGCTTTTTTATCCAGCCACTGTGTCTTTTGATTGGGGCATTTAGTCCATTTGCACTTAAAGTAATTATTAATAGGTATGTATTTATTGTCATTTTGTTAATTATTTTGAGGTTATTTTTGTAGTTCTTTTTTGTTCTTCTTTTGTTCTCTTCCTTTGTTATTTAATGACTATCTTTAGTGTGATGTTTGGATTCCTTTTCTTTTGTATGTGTATCTTTTATAGATTTTTGGTTTGTAGTTACCATGAGGTTTATATACAGCAATGTGTATGTGTGTGTGTTTATGATTTTAAGTTTGGTATGGGTGTGTGTATATTCATATACATGATTATTTTAAGTTGCTGATCTCTTAATTTCAAATGCATTTAAAAAACCCTGCATTTTTACTCCCTCACCCCCCATTTACTCTTTCTGACATTGTATTTTACATATTTTGTGTATCTTTTAGCTACTTATTGCAGATACAGATGATTTTCCTACTTTTGTCTTTTAACCTTTCAACTAGCTTTGTATGTAGTTGATTTACTACCATTACTGTATTTTTGCCTTTACCAGTGAGTTTTTTCCTTTCCTAATATTCATATCTCTAGTTGTGGCTTTTTCTTTTTCACTTAGAGAAGTCCCCTTAACATATCTTGTAAAGCGGATTTGGTGGTGCTGAATCTTTTAGCTTTTGCTTGTCAGTAAATCTTTTGATCTCTCCATTAAATCTGAATGGAAGCCTTGCTGTGTTAGAGTATTCTTTGTTGTAGGTTTTCCCTTTCATCACTTTAAATATATCATGCTGCTATCTTCTGTACTGCAGAGTTTCTGCTGAAAAGTTGGCTGATTGCCTTATGGGAGTTCCCTTATAGGTAACTTATTGCTTTTCCCTTGCTGCTTTTAATATTCTTTCTTTAGCTTTAATTTTTGCCATTTCAATTAAAATGTGTGTTTCTTGATGTGGTCCTCTTTGGGTTGATCCTATTTGGGACTCATCCTGGACCTGGATGTTTGTTTCTTTTCCCAGGTTAGGGAAGTTTTCAGCTATCATGTGTTCTGATGTGTTCTCTGCCTCTTTCTTTCTTCTTCTGGATACCCTATAATGTGAGGTCTCTTAAACTGTCCTCATATATTTTTATTCTTTATTCTTTTTTTTCTGTTCAGCTTCTTTGATTTCCACCATTCTGTCTTCTAGCTCACTGATCCATTCCTCTGTATCATTTAATCTACTATTGATTTCTTCTAGTGTATTTTTCATTTCAGTTATTGTATTCCTCTCTGGTTGTTCTTTATATTTTCTAACTCTTTGTTGAAAACTTCTGACTTCTTTTTCTTTGCATCCATTCTTCTCCCAAGTTCTTTGATCACCTATATGATTTTTATTTTGAGCTCTTTATTGGGTAGATTGCCTATCTCCATTTCACTTATTTTTTCTTCTAGGGTTGTATCCTGTTTCTTTACTGGAACATGTTCCTCTGTCACCTCATTTTTCCTAATTTGCTGCTTTTATTTCTATGTATCTTGTAGGTTTGTTACATTTCTTGACCTTGGAGAAATTGCCTTTTATAGAAGCCCTATGTGTCCCAGCAGCACACTCCCTTCTGGTCACCAGAGCTATATGCTCTAGTGGTGTCACTTCTGTGGGCTGGGTGGGTCTGTCTGTTGTTGTAGGCTGACTCCTATGAGTTGTCTGGTAGGTGTAGCTGGCCCCTGTCCAGTTGGTTGCCAGGCCCTGCCTTGTATGGAGGCTGGTGGCCAGTGTTTGGTAGGGCTGGGTCACAAGGCATATGGCTGTGGAAACCTGGGGGTTCCTGGGGCTAGAGCTGGCTCACTGGCAGGAGAAGCTGGGTTCTGGGGTGGGTGATTGGTGGGGGGCAGTGTTCCCAGATCCAGTGTTGGCCTGGTCTTGTGTGGGGCTGGATTTTGACATGACTGGCTTTGAATTCTGGGATGTCCCAAAGCTTGTGTTTGGCCCACTGGTTAGTGGGGTTGGATCCCAGGATGGCTGGCTGGAGAGTCAAAGGTATTTCAGAGCTGGAGTTGGCATGGTGGTGGGCAGAGCCAAGTCCTAGGGTCTCTGGCTGCAGGGCCCAGGGTGTACCAAAGCTGGTGTCAGTATGCTCTTTGGTAGGGCTGGATCCAGGGCCTACTGGCTGAGGAGCCCAAGGTATCTCAGAGCTGGAGTTGGCCTGCTGGTGAGCAGGGCTGGAATCTGGGAGTCCCAAGGCTGGGGCTGGCCTGCTGGTGTGCTGGCTGGATCTTGAGAAGGCAGGCTGGAGGACGGCTGTGGTCCTGGGGCTGGTGTGTGCCCAGTGGTGGGTGGGGTCATTTTCTAGGAGATCCCAGGCCTGGTGCCCCCACCCACCAGTGTATAAAGCTGAGTCCTGTGGTCCTGGGGTTGGTGCCTGTCCACTGGTAGGTAGTACTGTGTCCCAGGGTCTCTGGTGGTAGGGCCTTGTGGGTCCTGGGTCTATGCCTGTGTGCTGGTGTGCGGCGCTGGGTCCTGGGCCATCTGGTGGATAGGGATATGTCTGGGAGTGGCTGTGGGCTCAGGGGGTCCTAAGGCAGCTTTCCTGCTGGTAAGTGGGGCTGTGTCCTCGCCCAGTAGTTGCTTGGCCTGAGGCATCCCAGTAACAACCCTACAGGCTGGTTGGTGGGGCTGCGTCCTGAGGTTAATAAGCTCAAGGGAGGATTCCAAATTAGTGGTTTCCAGTGCCAGTGTCCACATGGTAGAATGAGCTCCCCAAAATGGCAGCTGCTAGTGTCTTTGCCCCCAGGGTGAGTTCCAGTTGCCTTCTGCAGGTGCATTTGACCTAGGCTCCTTTCACATTACTTCTTCTATCCTGGGTGCTGGAATGTATGAGATTTTGTGTGCACCCTTTGAGAATAAGATCTGTACTTCACACAGCCCTCTGGGTCTCCCCTAAGTAAGCCCTGCTGGACTTCAAAGCCAAACATTCTCAGGGCTTGTCTTCCCGGAGCAGGACACCTGGGTTGGGGAGTCTGATGTGGAGCTAAGTCTCCTTACTCCTTGGGAAGAACCTCTGCAATTGTAATTACTCTCCCATTTGTAAGGCACCCACCAGGGGTATGGGTCTTGACTATACTATGACTCTGCCCCTCCTACCTGTCTCCTTGTGGTTCCTTTTTTATATCTTTAGTTTTTAGAAGCTCTTTTCTGGTAGACTGTATTTCTCATCAGTAGTTTCTCTGTAAATAGTTGTAATTTTGGTGTGCCCATGAGATGAGTGAGCTCAGGATCTTCTTACTCTGCCATCTTGTATTAAGTCAATCCGTTTGCAACTGTTGAACCATCTTTGCATTGCAGGAATAAATCTCACTTGATCATGGTATATGATCCTTTTAATGTGCAGTATAAATCAGTTTGCTAATACTTTATTGAGGATTTTTGCATCTAAGTTCATCAGGGATATTGGCCTGTAATTTTCTTTTGTTTTAGTGTCCTTGTTTGGGTTCGGTATTAGGGTAGTGCTGGCCTAGTAAAATGAGTTTGGATGTGTTTCCTACCCTCCAATTTTTGGAAGAGTTTGAAAATGATTGGCATTAGTTATTCTTTAAATATTTGATAGAATTCACCAGTGAGCCCATCTAGTCCTGGACTTCTCTTTGTTTGGAGGTGTTTGATTATTAATTCAACCTCCTTACTCTTTTCAGATTTTCTATTTCTTCATAATTCAGTTTGGATAGGTTGTATGTTTCTAGGGATTTATTATGATTCTTCCTGAGAAATATCTATAATTATTTGGAAATATTTTTTGTTTGATCTATTTTCTCTGGCATCCTTCCATTTATCTTATTTTTCATTTTCCTTTCCATGCTGGAGAAATCCACAAATTTGTCCTTCAAGACAGCTGCCGACTCAAGTAAAACTTTTGTTAATATTGCCAGTGTGGATTTCAGATATAGTGCATATAAAATAGGACACTGTGTGTGCGTGTGAGTGTATGTATGTGAATGTTTTCAAAGAAATGTCTGTCTTATAGTCTAGACAACATATAGCTCTCTATTCCAGTGTTAGCTCAGACTAAAGATTATCACCCACTTTTATGTTAATATAGTATTTTAATCTTGATGTCAGCAGTAGCTAATAAGGAAGAGGAATCATACCTCCTTTTTGATAGCTAGTTGACCATAATAGGGTTTTGCTTCTATGGTATTTTATTTTCCCTCTAAAGTATGTATGAAGATTCATCAAAGTCAAAACACTTAAAAAAGACTGAATTCCAAACTATTGCCAAATTTTCAACAAAATTGCCACCTTATGCAATTGACATGAAAACTGCAATCTGGAGCTAATGTAGACTCATGTCAATTCCAGAAATCTTGATTGCTAGCCATACATCATATAAAACTGAAATCTGTCTAGCCTTCTGTTGCCCTAATGTTATATAATAGGAATACACACAAATCCTGGACAATTTATTCTCTCTTGTATTCGTTAAATACACTATGCAAGGATACCAGAGCCTAAGTAGCAAGTCAGATTGCTTAGAGAGAAGTGCCTAGAAAAGAAAGTCACTGTGCTGTTCCCTCCATCAGAAGTGTCGCAGATGTGCTGGGGGTGCACAATGGGGCAGGATGGAAGTGCAGTATAGAGGTGATAGATGGTTGGGCTCTTTTCTGATGCTATTAACAATTAAAATGCTAAAACCATGTAGGCAGCACTGAGGACATTATTTTATGTAATGGCAAGAGGGCAAGCATCCAACACACTTAAAATATATATCTTAATATAATTGCATGGTCAAATAAGACAAAGTGATAATTCACTAAACTACACAATTTGAAATGGGAATTTCATTTACCAGAAACTATCTTCTCTTTACTCTTATTCTTGAAATAACATCAAAATACTGAGCAGAAAGGTAAATCAATAACATGATGTATGAGTCATCTTGCTTAACTGATAGACATTCCTGACAATTTAATTAAGGGCTATGAATCTTGGATCAAAAAATTGTAATGAAATCTTACATTGTTTACAGCAATTTTCTTATACAAACAAAGCAGTACACACACACACACAAACACACATATAAAATATTAGCATAATGGTTGTACTTAAACACTTTTAACCCTCAGTCAATCTAAAAAATGAGATTTGCAGAATCTTTGAGGAGAAAATAAAGCATAGCATTTTGAACAAATATCAAACAACCTAAAATGTCTATATTTTAGAGAAGTAGACAGTTGCTCTTCTTGGTAACCCTTCAAACAACCCTTTTATATAGATTCTGGGGGTACTGTACCTGAATATTTAAGACTCAAACAAATTTAGGTCATAATTAAATAAAAGTTGATTTTTATACATGTATTTTATTGGTTAGGGTTACAAAATTGCAATTAGATGCTTTGAGAGGAACCCTTTAGGAAAATAGTTTTAGGTCTTTAAACCCAGAGATATTTCCCTAAATGGAAAATTTTGCTTCCCAAATTCCTTTTACTAAACATATTGTTTTAATTATATACATTATTGTACTATATATCAATTGTTTTATTCAGTTGTACTAATTATGTTTGTATTAGTACAAAATATACTGTATGCAAATATATTCTATTAATTACACATTAACCATAAAATTAACATACAATTAATGTTCCAGCCAATATCTGTTTTATGAAATCCAGTTTATTCTTGCTACATTACACGTAAGATATTTAACATTAGTAAAGTGTCTTTTGACTTAGAGTCTACTTGCTGACATTTTGTTTTTCAATAAATGTCCTATAAATATTTGAAGGAGACATGTGAAGTACTATGTGAGCAACTTAAGTTGCTCCCTTTCCTCTTAAGGTAAGGGTTTCAGAGTAAGGAAATGTGAGTTCAGCCTGTCTTAATTCTATTTCTATGGTTAGTGAGGAAAGCTTTCTCAAAAGTACCCTTAGAGTGGTTGTTATACTGAGGGTGTATGTGCTTCCTTTTGCCCTTCATAATTTAACAATTCCACCTACCCAGTTATATTGACTCACACTCAAGGAAGAAAAATATAATTAAAATAAATGTAAAGGTGAAGTTTTCACTTTTAACAAAATTGAAGGCAACTTTTTCATTATAAAGATATTAAGTGGCTAATGTTAAAATATTCAGTTACACTGATCTCAGGATTAACAATCCTGAATTATGAATGAAATAATTTTTAAATCCCCTCATGATACTGCTATATTCATGTAACAATATTTAAGATTTAGTAAGGGTGAACAAAGAAGATTTGGAGAAGATGCTAACAGTCCCCATTACAAAGTTTGCAAAGGCCATCTAAAGGCATGAAGACTAAAGAAGTTGAGGTGATAGTATATCTCAACTTGGATATATTTTGCATCAAATTTATGTAAAATATTTACTCTGTGCATCCTGGGATGAAAATCCCAATTGTCATTATCACCAAACTTTCTTTTCAATTTCTCTACTTTATAATGTATATATTAGAGAACCAAAAATGCTCATATCTGCAAAGAGGAGAATAGTATATCCAGTCTATGTAAGGGGTCCATGAAAGTTGTATTTCATACTGAGAATTCTAGATATCATCTTTTTCTTCAGTGCTATTAGAAGAAAACTTTTTCTCCAAGAAGAAGAAAAAATTATTATAGAAATATAATTTTGGCCATTATATATGTCATCTTTTCTGTAGTTTTCCAATTGTATTTTAAATTAAATTTATAGATTAAAGATTCTTTTTTCAATCACCACTAATACAATATTTTACACTTATATAAAATACATCAAAATAATTAAAAATATAATCTGTAAAATTTAGATTATAGAGTGGCATATGTAATGTAGAAAGCATGCATTATTTTGAATCGTATATTATAAAGAGGTGGGATGGATGTGTCATCTTTTTTTTTCCTAAAGTATCTGAATACTAGAGTGATTGGTCCAATAGTAAATCTAGCAGGA
>NW_006778701.1:1354179-1365578 GCF_000442215.2 Lipotes vexillifer | reverse complement strand
GCAGGAATGGTTTTATAGATTGTGAAATTGGGGTCCAACAGTGTCAAGACAGAAGGTCGTAGAGCAAATCAGTGGATCAGAAAGGACAGGAACTTGAAAATTTCTTTTACCCTCACTATTACTCAATGAAAATATGTTGGAAAATGAGGTTAAAATCTGACCTGTTGTCTTGTGTGTTAAGGTTGTGCAGATGGTCAATATATGATTTTGGACATGTGCTTTTATGTATTTTTTAATTTGGCAGTTTCTCTTCATTATATATTTACATTTAGTTCTATTTGACAAGTATCCATTTTCTTCAATTGTTTAAAATAGTCTTAGGCTCATAGATACCTTTGAGTTGGATTCGTAAAAAAAGGAAATAAATGATAAGCAGAGGCAATTACCATGAAGCAGGAAAACAGGCCAATATGCAGAGCTTGATGTCATATTTGTTGCAATTTAGCTGGAATTATTGGCATTTTATGTTTTAATGATAAACATTTTTATGTTAAGGAATCACATTTCTGTATTTAAGTTACAATGCAGTCTGCTCCTTTAGCTACCAAAGAGACTTCTTTTTCCATAAGAGTCTCTATATCTGTGTTTGGTTTATAAATTTTATTTCCTAGTACACTTATAAAATATTAAAGTTTGAAACTGCAAAAATAGGGAAGTAATTGAAACACCAGGTCTTCTTGCAAATATATTTCTACTTCTGAATGTTTTATTTCATCCTTTTACCTTGAAGTTTCTGGACACCCTCAAAAAAGGGTCAGCTTACTATTTGCTTGCTCTTTAGTGAAGTCCACTCAGATACAACAAGCAAACATGCAAACTAAGAATCAGAGTGGAATAGAAGGTATTTCATTTTCAACCTTGGAGAGGAAATTGAAGGGGAGTACAATTGACAATAAAATATATAAGCAAATTCAACTTAACATAGCATTTTAGAAGTATTGCTAGCAATCTGAAGGGGGAAAAATGGTTTGCATTAAAAAATGGAACCCAAAGTACTTAAAGTAGGGGAAAATACAGATGGATTCCATTTAATATGGATTCCATGTTGTCTATAAGATTTTAAGGAAAGGATATTTTCTTTCTCTGCAAAGATTTCAAAGAGATACATAATATAAGAAATGGCTGTTGAGGCATGAAAAATACAGCCTAAAACCCCAGCTCACTCAGTATATTTTAACATTATAGGTAAGCAGGCTGATTTGGGGAGAGAAGAAAGCAGATCTGTGGCCCTACCCTGAGTGAGACATTAGATGGAAAATTAGATAAGGTCAGAATCTTGGACAGAAAGAATGATTTGTATACGTAAATTCAAGCCTGTGCATTTGGGAACTTCTGGGTACTCTAAGCCTCTTTTCTCTCACTGGCATGGAGGCTGGTAAGCTTAATGTTTTTCAGTGTTAGCAGATTCACATTGCTTTGTCTGCTACCTTATCTGTATCACTGCAAGGACAGGGTTTGTGCTGGAAGGCACTAGAGTCCATGCCTTTGGGTGTGCTTATCAGCTGAATCAAGACTGTAGTACTCAACAGCCCAGTGCTGACTTATATAGCCTCTGAGAAGGGACCATACAGTGAGGGTGGAGAGAGAGATATCTATAGTTGGCCAAGTTCACTCAAGTAACAGGATGCATTATAAGATTTTAAAATATGCAAGGAATCAGAAAACAGTATATATGTCTCTTGTAATTCCCTCTTTTAGAAGAGACAGGAGAATATGCTAAGAAAGAAACATAAAAGAGATGGCATTCATGAAACAAGAGACTCCCAAAGGTGAATCATGGAAGCAGTTCTCAATATTGACAGCTGTCCAGGTGAAATTAGAAAGATAGCTATGGAAGGGTGGTATTCAAGGGGAAAAAAGGAACCTGAGGTACCTGGGCATTTGGAACAATTATTGTGCTTTTACAGATCTGTTAGAGCATATTAAAAATTAGCTACAGAGACATAGATAAACAAAATGAGCAATAACCCTAGGCAAAATTTTGCAAGAATGGAAACTTAATACTAGTATATTACATAGTCAACAGTAATGCAATTTTGATAGGATGGATAGGGTAAGAGTTTTGGAATACAGGGTAGAGCAGAAGATCCAAAAAAGCTAAGTGACGCATAACAGAATATCAATATTCTGTGACTCTAAATATGGAACTAATTATATAAGCATATTTAGAAATATGGAGATTAATGGCAGAAGAAATACTTAAGAGTACTGCAGGTGGCTGATATGGGAAGTAAGACTAAGGGATAGAGAAGTGTGGAGAAGGAGATTATTATTTTTGACTTTTTTTTTTTAACACTAGGGAATTTTTTTAAACTATGTGCTTACTTGATTTTTTAAAAATAAAACAATTTAAAGTAAAATATCTACATTTTAAGGATTCATTTATTTCATATTGCTTTTTTAATATTCTGTGTAATTCTAATAACACAGTTATTAGTCCATAAAGTTTGGTAGGGAATATCTTCTTATTCAGAGTTTTCAGATAAAAGTTTGAGGCTCAAAGAGGTTAAATAATTTGGCTCGGGTTACATTTTCATAAGTGGTGCAAGGAGTATAACCTGAGTTGTCTTCTGGGTTAATGTTCTATTTAAATACATTGCTATTAATTAAGATTTTGGTTGCGAATCTAATATGCTTTCTATACAAGGATATATTTTACTGGAAATGTGTATATACAATACTTTATTTCCATTATGGAAGTACTTGTAAAGTATGTCAAAACAGATGAAAAAAATTTACCCACTTAGTAATTCTTATTTAAATTGTCAAAAACACTGAGACTCTTGAGAGGGTCTAATCAAGTTCAGTAAATTTGTTTTACAGCAAGTTAGAGAGCAAAAGGAAATGAGTTGTCCCCATGGAGATCCACACTGTGCCTAAGGATAGGTATCTCTTGTCCTGCGTTGTTAACATCAAGGAGGCTCTGAACACCTGCAAAATGTGATGTCAGCCACGCTCAGCAACTCCTAGGACTCAGCTTCTAGGATTCAGACAAGCTATGGAAAGAAGAGGGCCAAACAAAAGACAGCTGAGACTCTTGGATCATATGTCCAGTTATATCACAGTCTTTTTGTTCCAGCTTGATTAAAAGCGCTAAGTTGTGGGGTGCAGAGCTGATGGCTACTGCATAAGTTCAATAGATGAAGAGAGAATTTTTCTTTTTTCACAAAGCATAAGTAGTAGATTTAGCCGATCTCTTCTTCCTGTTTTGAAGACTGTGAGTTTTATTTCCTCTTGCCTGGTGAGAAAAGAGTTTCACTGACCACAGAAAAGACGTGTGAAAGACACAAAGTTTAAACAGATGACTTAAACATAAATATGAAAGTCAAAACAAAAAATACAGCATATAGATAGATCTAAAGGTGCGGTTGTGGAATTAATTACCGAACTAAGGGCAATGGAGACCTATCTTGGTCTAGAGCTCCTTTTTCATTATTCTTGAAATTGGCTTCTAAGAAGCCAGTTCAAATCAGTTCACATTTTTCCAGGTAGATTCTTGGATGAGGATAACTTCATAATTGCAAAGTGTTTTTTTTTGCAGTTGTTTAAAGTTTAGGTATTAATATACAGAAACTTTATCAACTTGTATTGAATAGCTTTAGTTTTCCAGTTTTTATTGTTACCGAGATTTTTGGAGGTGCTGGAGACATGACTCCTGTGTGCAGAAATTTCTGGTAAAATTTCTCTTTTACTGAGATGGGGCAATCTGAGAGGTTTTTTTCTCAAACCATATATTCTGTTCTTACTTTGTCTGACATTTTGGCAAGTGTTCTTTCAAATGGCAGTAGCTGTGAGTAAAAATGATAGAGTTTAGTTCTTTAGCCATTTCATCATCTTTGTATGTTTTTTGTATATGTAAGAGAAAAGTCAGTTGCGTAGGTCCCATATTTGCTTTGAATGTTTTTTTTTTTTTTTTTTTTTTGCGGTACACGGGCCTCTCACTGTTGTGACCTCTCCCATTGTGGAGCACAGGCTCTGGATGCGCAGGCTCAGCAGCCATGGCTCACGGGCCCAGCCCCTCCGCGGCATGTAGGATTTTCCTGGACCGGGGAACGAACCCGTGTCCCCTGCATCGGCAGGCAGACTCTCAACCACCGTGCCACCAGGTGAAGCCCCTGCTTTGAATGTTTTGCCAAAATTTTTATTAGGACGTTCAACTAGTCAGCTTTTCCATACTACTCTGGGAGTTTCAGTGTTGAATCCTGCTAACCTCTCATTAAATCATTTCTCCAACAAATACTTGAGCACTGAGAATATGCTGGGTTGAATGCTTGGGTTTGGCTCTACAGAAGGAACATTGTAGTCAAATGTGGCAATAGACAATAAACAAATTTTTTTTAAAACCCAGAAAATTGTGATGGATGATTAATGATTTTAATTATGATTTTGAGGAAATACGAGGTTCTAAAGCCTCCTCTAAGTTATTAACTAAAGAACATTTATTTCTAGTAGCACTGTGACAAGCAAGTCATACCTTCTTTATTAATTGGCCTTTGTATTAGTTTACTAGGGCTGCCTAAAAAATACCACAAACTTGGTGGCTTAAGATAACAAATTTATTCTCTTATGGTCAAGGCACTGGTGAGACCATGCTTCATTTGAAAGTTATAAAGGGAAGAATCCTTCCTTATTCCTAGCTTCTGGGGGTTGTTGGGAATCTTTGGCATGCCTTGGATTGTACCTGCATCACACCAATTTCTGCCTCTGTTTTCTCATGGCATTCTTTGCTCTGTGCTGTGTGTCTGTTTCTGTGTCTTCACAAGACCTTCTTATAAGGATATCAGAATTTGTATTTAGGGCCAACTCTGATCCATAATGATCTCATCTTCAGAATTTGTATTTAGGGCCAACTCTGATCCATAATGATCTCATCTTAAGTAATTACATCTGCAAAGGCCCTATTTCCAAATAAGGTCACATTATGAGATTCTGGGTGGATGTGGAATTTTATGGGACGCTATTCAATCCAGTAAAACATTTTTTATAGCTTGGAGTACTAAATTCAATGTCCTATTTTATTATAAATTGTAACTTATTAGTAGAACTTTGGAATCAGACCTGGATTAAAATTCCTTCCTTCTCTTTGACCTTGGGCCAGTTAGTGATCCAGTGTCCTTCATAAAATCTGGATAAAAAGTGTCTCAGGTGATATCAGATACATTGATTCATTTAAAACCAAGCAATGGCAAATAGATGCCATCTCCTTCCTCTTTATATCTTTATTTCCAAAGGAAAAGAGACTACAACAAACCTATCCAGAGACAAAGAAGGAATTCTTGTGCCAAGTTAGGGAAGATAATGCAAAATTATAAAGTTATTTGGACTGGGTTCGTATATTATGAAAACACAGAGAGGGCAGACAGCAGAAGCAAGAAGAACTACAATTCTGAAGCCTGTGGAAGGAAAGCCATATTCACAGAAAGATAGACAAAATGAAAAGGCAGAGGACTATGTACCAGATGAAGGAACAAGATAAAACCCCAGAAAAACAACTAAATGAAGTGGAAATAGGCAACTTTCCAGAAAAAGAATTCAGAATAGTGATAGTAAAGATGATCCAGGACCTCAGAAAAAGAATGGAGGCAGAGATCGAGAAGATGCAAGAAACGTTTAACAAAGATCTAGATTAAAGAACATACACCTAGAAGAATCAAAGAACAAACAAACATAGATGAACAATACAATAACTGAAATGAAAAATACACTACAAGGAATAAATAGTAGAAAAACTGAGGCAGAAGAACGGATAAGTGACCTGGAAGACAGAATGGTGGAATGCACTGCTGCAGAGCAGAATAAAGAAAAGGAATGAAAAGGGGTGAAGACAGCCTGATGAGAGACCTCTGGGACAATATTAAACACACCAACATTCACATTATAGGGGTCCCAGAAGGAGAAAAGAGAGAAAGGACCCTAGAAAATATTTGAAGAGCTTATAGTTGAAAACTTCCCTAACATGGGAAAAGAAATAGCCACCCAAGTCCAGGAAGTGAAGAGAGTCCCAGGCAGGATAAACCCAAGGAGAAACACGCCGAGACACACAGTAATCAAACTGACAAAAATTAAAGACAAATTATTGAAAGCAACAAGGGAAAAAAGACAAATAACATACAAGGGAACTCCTGTAAGGTTAACAGCTGATTTCTCAGCAGAAACTCTACAAGCCAAAAGGGAGTGGCACGATATATTTAAAGTGATGAAGGGGAAGAACATAGAACCAAGATTACCTGGCAAGGATCTCATTCAGATTTGACAGAGAAATCAAAAGCTTTACAGAAAAGCAAAAGCTAAGAGAATTCAGCACCACGAAACCAGCTCTACAACAAATGCTAAAGGAACTTCTCTAAGTGGGAAAATGCAAGAGAAGAAAATGACCTACAAAAACAGACCCAGAACAACTAAGGAAGTGGTAACAGGAACATACATATTGATAATTACCTTAAATGTGAATGGATTAAATGCTCTAACCAAAAGACACAGGCTCACTGAATGGATACAACAAGACCCATCTATATACTGTCTACAAGAGACCCACTTCTGACCTAGGGACACATACAGACTGAAAGTGAGGGGATGGAGAAAAATATTCCATGCAAACAGAAATCAAAGCTGGAGTAGCAATACTCAAATCAGATAAAATAGGCTTTAAAATAAAGAATGTTACAAGACACAGGGAAGGACGCTACATAATGATCAAGGGATAAATCCAAGAAGAAGGTATACCAATTATAAATACATATGCACCCAACATAGGAGCACCTCAATACATAAGGCAAATGCTAACAGCTATAATAGAGGAAATCCACATTAACACAGTAATAGTGGGGAACTTTAACACCTCACTTACACCAGTGGACAGATCATCCAGACAGGGAATTAATAAGGAAACACAAGCTTTAAATGACACAATAGACCAGATAGATTTAATGGATATTTATAGGACATTCCATCCAAAAACAGCGGATTACATTTTCTTCCCAAGTGCACATGGAACGTCCTCCAGGCTAGATCACATCTTGGGTCACAAATCAAGCCTTGGTAAATTTAAGAAAATTGAAATCATATCAAGCATCTTTTACAACCACAATGCTATGAGATTAGAAATAAATTACAGGGAAAAAAAACGTAAAAAACACAAACACATGGAGGCTAGACAATACATTACTAAATAACCAAGAGATCACTGAAGAAATCAAAGAGGATATCAAAAACTACCTAGAGAAAAATGACAACAAGAACACGATGATCCAAAACCTATGGGATGCAGTAAAAGCAGTTCTAAGAGGGAATTTTATAGCAATACAATCCTACTTCAGGAAAGAAGAAAAATCTCAAACAAAACCCAAAGTTGGTAGAAGGAAAGAAATCATGAAGATCAGAGCAGAAATAAATGAAATAGAAACAGAAAACAATAGCAAAGATCAATAAAACTAAAAGCTGGTTCTTTGAGAAGATAAACAAAATTGATAAACCTTTATCCAGACTCATCAAGAAAAAGAGGGAGAGGGCTAAAATCAATGACATTAGAAATGAAAAAGGAGAAGTGACAAAAGACAGCACAGAAATACAAAGCATCCTAAGAGACTACTACAAGCAACTCTCTGCCAATAAAATGGACAACCTGGAAGAAATGGACAAATTCTTAGAAAAATATAACCTCCCAAGACTGAACCAGGAAGAAACAGAATATATGAACAGACCAATCACAAGTAATGAAATTGAAACTGTGATTAAAAATCTTCCAACAAACCAAAGTCCAGGACAAGATGGCTCACTGGTGAATTCTATCAAACATTTAAAGAAGAGCTAACACCCATCTTTCTCAAACTCTTCCAAACAATTGCAGAATAAGGAACACTCCCAAACTCATTCTATGAAGGCACCATCATCCTGATACAAAATCAGAGAAAGATACCACAAAAAAAGAAAATTACAGACCAATATCACTGATGAATATAGATGTAAAAATCCTCACAGAATACTAGCAAACAGAATCCAACAACACATTAAAAGGATCATACACCATGACCAAGTGGGATTTATCCCAGAGATGCAAGGATTCTTCAATATATGTAAATCAATCAATGTGATACACCATATTAAAAAATTGAAAAATAAAAACCATATGATCATCTCAATAGATGCAGAAAAAGCTTTTGACAAAATTCAAAACCTATTTATGATAAAAATTCTCCAGAAAGTGGGCACAGAGGGAGCTTACCTCTGCATAATAAAGCCCATATACGACAAACCCACAGCCAACATCATTCTCAATGGTGAAAAACTGAAAGCATTTTCTCTAAGATCAGGAAAAAGACAAGGATGCCCATTCTCACCACTGTTATTACACATAGCTTTGGAAGTCCTAGCCATGGCAATCAGAGAAGAAAAAGAAGTAAAAGGAACTGGAAAAGAAGAAGTAACACTGTCACTGTTTGCAGATGACATGATACTATACATAGAGAATCCTAAAGATGCCACCAGAAAACTACTAGAGCTAATCAATGAATTTGGTAAAGTTTCAGGATACAAAATTAATGCAAAGAAATCTCTTGCATTCCTATACACTGACAATGAAAGATCAGAAAGAAATAGAGGGAACAATCCCATTCATCATTGCAACAAAAAGAATAAAATACCTAGGAATAGAGCTACCTAAGGAGGTAAACTCCTGTACTCAGAAAACTGTAAGACCCTGTTGAAAGAACTCAAAGATGACACAAAGAGATGGAGAGATATACCATGCTCTTGGATTGGAAGAATCAATATTGTGAAAATGACTATACTACCCAAAGCAATCTACAGATTCAGTGCAATCCCTATCAAATTAAAAATGGCATTTTTTACAGAACTAGAACAAAAAAATCTTAAAATTTGTATATAGACAAAAAAGACCTGGAATAGCCAAAGCAGTCTTGAGGGCAAAAAACGGAGCTGGAGGAATCAGACTCCCTGACTTCAGACTATACTACAAAGCTACAGTAATCAAGACAATATGGTATTGGCAGAAAAACAGAAACATAGATCAGTGAAACAAGATAGAAAGCCCAGAGATAAACCCACGTACCTATGGTCAACTAATCTATGACAAAGGAGGCAAGGATATACAATGGAGAAAAAATAGTCTCTTCAGTAAGTGGTGCTGGGAAAACTGGACAGCTACATGTAAAAGGATGGAATTAGAACACTTCCTAACACCATAGATAAAAATAATCTCAAAATGGATTAAAGATCTCAATGTAAGACTGGACACTGTAAAACTCTTAGAGGAAAACATAGGAACAACACTCTTTGACATAAATCACAGCAAGATATTTTTTGATCCACCTCCTAGAGTAATGGAAATAAAAACAAAAATAAACAAATGGGACCTAATGAAACTTCAAACCTTTTGCAAATCAAAGGAAAGTATAAACATGACGAAAACACAACCCTCAGAATGGGAGAAAATATTTGCAAACAAATCAATGGACAAAGGATTAACTCCAAAATATACAAACAGCTCATGCAGCTCAATATTAAACAAGCAAACAACCCAATCAAAAAATGGGCAGATGACCTTAATAGATATCTCTCCAAAGAAGACATACAGTTGGCCAAAAGGCACATGAAAAGCTGCTCAAGATCACTAATTATTAGAGAAATGCAAATCAAAACTACAATGAGGTATCACCTTACACCGGTTAGAATGGGCATCATCAGAAATTCTACAAATAACACATACTGGAGAGGGTGTGGAGAAAAGGGAACCCTTTTGCACTGTTGGTGGGAATGTAAATTGATACAGCCTCTATGGAGAACAGTATGGAGGTTCCTTAAAAAACTAAAAATAGAATTACCATATGACCGAGCATTCCCACTACTGGGCATATACCCAGAGAAAACCATAATTCCAAAAGACACATGCACCCCAGTGTTCCTTGTAGTACTATTTACAATAGCCAGGTCATGGAAGCAACCTCAGTGCCTGCACCTAGGACCCACGAGCCACACTACTGAGCCTGTACGCCACAACTGCTGAAGCCCACATGCCTAGAGCCTGTGCTCTGCAACAGGAGAAGCCACCACAATGAGAAGCCTGCGTGCCACAACTAACAGTAGCCCCTGCTCGCCCCAACTAGAGAAAGCCCGCACACAGCAATGATGACCCAACGCAGCCAAAAATAAAATAAAATAATTAAGAAAAACAAAAACAAAAACACGGTGAAATTCCATTTCATACCCACTAGGATGACTATAATAAAAAACGACAGTAACAAGTGCTGGTGAAAATGTAGAGAAATTAGAACCCTCATTCCCCTCTGGTGGGAATTTAAAATGGTACAGCCACTTTGGAAAACCATCTGACAGTTACTGAAATAATAAACATATAGTTACCATCTGACTCAGCAACTAAAATCAAAGAAAATTAAAAACGTGTCCATACACAAACATTCATAACAACACTATTCATAATAGGTAGAAAGTAGAAAAAATCCACATATCTATCAACTGATGAATGGATATTATGTAGTCTTTTATATTGTTCATTTTCCTTAGCCAGGAACCGAAAAGCCACATGGATAGAATGATTAATGGCAAGAATTATCTTACCTTGGCTCTAGTACAATTACTATATTTGTTTTTCTAAAATTTAAATTCTTTTATTAAAGCAGTACACGTATAAAGTATCCTTTTAAGTTTTAAAAAACTACAGATAATATAAAGATTCTCCTTAAAGCTTACACTAATCCCAGATGGCTACCAAAGGTATCTCTTTAGTTATTGTTCCAAAACTTACCTCTTGGTGCATTTATACTAGTTTAGGTTCTGAAATATGAAATCAAATATTTTAAATGCCAATGAATGCTTCCAAATTGCGGTTAGAGGAACTGCAACAATTTATACAGCAACATTCATCCATTTATTAATTCATAATATATATATATATATATATATATATATATATATATAATTTTAAAAATGTGTATTTTCTTGAGTGCTATACAAGTTATATCATTTTGCTTTCCCAGATCATTATATATCCTTTTTTGTGCCCTGTTCTTTGCCCTAGGAGGATCACCTATTTATCATTATGAATGGACTTCCCACTTTTTGGTTTCCAATTGAGTTCAAGCTCAAAGATGTGACAAAAAGCAGAAGGATGGAGGAAACTAAAGTTGAGGCTCCCTCTCTGTTTGGTTCCTTTGGGCTGAGTGTATCCCTTAAAAGGAGGGCATACCTCCTCTCTTCTCCCAGATTCTAGTAATCACTATTCCCTTGATCCTCTGGGTATCGGTATTGTATCAGTGCTGCTAGACCTAGGGAACTAAAATATCCCTTATGATCTCCTACCTGGTCACATCTATTAAGTTTGCCCTTCATTAAACATTCCTTGAATTATCCCAATTGAGTGTGCC
>NW_006778701.1:1333701-1354169 GCF_000442215.2 Lipotes vexillifer | reverse complement strand
CCTGCTGGGAAACTAATCCAATGGCATTTTAATTGCTAAACTTTGCTTTAACTGCTGGGAACACAGTGGGGGACGGGGAGGGGAATCTAACACAATAAAAGAGTGATTCCTCCTAAAAAGAAAAGTCCAGGCCCTGATGGCCTCACTGGTGAATTCTAGCAAATATTTAAAGAGGAAAAACAGAAAATATAAATAGACTTTTAACAAGTAGAGATAGTTTTATAAAAGGTGGTTGAAAACAACAATCATTTGTTTAGCTTGTAATTCTGTGAGTAAACAATTTGTGCTGGGCTCGGATGGGTGCTTTTTTTGGTCTTGGCTGAGCTCACACATGCATTTGTAGTCAGCTGCTGAGTGGGTGAAGTTGGGCTGGTCTAGGAGGGCCTAAAGTGAGAAAGGTCATGTCTTCTTATGTTCTCTTAATCCTCAACAGGTGTGCTTGGGCGTGTTTGCATGGAAAGTAGGTAAAGTTATTGGGTTGGCCAAAAGCTTCCTTCAGTTTTTTTCCATAAGATGGCTCTAGTAGCACTTTTACTCAAAACAATTTTGTTAGATTGTATGTGACAGCTGTCACATCAGTGTGCATTTAAAAAAAGACATCAAAATTGGTGAATTTTTGTGTAGCCATTTTAATATTGAAGACAGAGGAAAACAAGGTTTTTGTCATACTGTGCTTTATTATTTCAAGAAAGGTAAGAATACAACTGAAACACAAAAAAAGATTTGTGCAGTGTATGGAGAAGGTGCTGTGACTGATCAAACGTGTCTAAAGTGGTTTGAGAAGTTTCATGCTGGAGACTTCTCCCTGGACCATGCTCCATGGTCGGGTAGACCAGTTGAAGTTGATAGCGATCAAATTCAGACATTAATTGAGAACAATCAATGTTATACCACATGGGAGATAGCCCACATACTCAGAATATCCAAATCAAGCATTGAAAATCATTAGCACCAACTTGGTTATTTATGTTAATCGCTTTGATGTGTGGGTTCCACATAAGTTAAGTGAAATCAACCTTCTTGACCATATTTCTGCATGCAATTCTCTACTGAAACATAATGAAAATATTCCATTTTTAAAACAAATTGTAATGGGCGACGAAAAGCAGACACTGTACAATAATGTGGAATGGAAGAGATCATGGGGCAAGCGAAATGAACCACCACCAACCACACCAAATGCCAGGCTTCATCCAAAGACAGTGATGTTGTGTATATGGTGGGATTGGAAGGGAGTCCTCTATTATGAGCTCCTTCCGGAAAACCAAACAATTAATTCCAACAAGTACTGCTCCCAGTTAGACCAACTGAAATAAGCACTCGACCAAAAGTGTCTGAAATTAGTAAACAGAAAACATGTAATCTTCCATCAGAATGCCACAAGACTGCGTGTTTCTTTGATGACCAGGCAAAAACTCTTTCAGCTTGGCTGGGAAGTTCTGATTCATCTGCCATATTCACCAGACATTGCACCTTCGGATTTCCATTTATTTTGGTCTTTACAAAATTCTCTTAGTGGAAATTTCTATTCCCTGGAAGACTGTAAAAGGTACCTGGAACAGTTCTCTGCTCAAAAAGATAAAAAGTTTTGGGAAGATGGAATTATTAAGTTGCCTGAAAAATGGCAGAAGGTAGTGGAACAAAAGGGTGACTATGTTCAATAAATTTTTTGGCAAAAATGAAAAATGTGTCTTTTATTTTTCTTAAAAAGGCACTTTTTGGCCAACCCGATATATAAGAGAGAAGAACCATGTAAGGTTCCCTGGTGCATGAGCCTGGAAATGGCCCATCATGATTACCCTGCATTTTACTGGCCCATGGAAGTCACAGTGCCAGCCCCCCTCTGTGGGAGGAGTTCTGAAGTCATATTGCAAAGGCTAGGGTAAGATTGAACACTATTTATGAAATCTACAATTACCCAAATTCAATTTATACTTAATTTAAGTCAACACGGAATTTAACCTGTTAAAATGGCCCCAAACTTATGTTTTTCTTAAGTTATAGGGTTGTTTAAATATATTCTGCATACAAGTTGGTTGTCAGACATGTGAATTACGAGATTTTTCTCTTAATCTGTGGCTTTCTCATTTCTTAATTGTTTATTTTGATAAGCAGAAATTTTAAATTTTGATGAGGTCATATTTATTATTTCTTATATAGTCATTGCTTTCTGTGCTCTAAGAATTCTTTGCATACCTCAGGTTTGCAGATAATCTTTGCTTTCTTCTAAAACATTATTTTATCTTTTACATTTGGGTCTATGATACTGCTGAAATTAATTTTTGTTATGATATGAGGTTTCATTTATTTCCTATACACTTATCTATTTCAACACCATCTTGAAAAAACCTTCCTTTCCCTATCAAATTGCTTTGAGTCAAAAAGCAATTGATGGGCTTCCCTGGTGGCACAGTGGTTGAGAGTCTGCCTGCCGATGCCAGGGACACGGGTTCGTGCCCCGGTCTGGGAAGATCCCACATGCCGCGGAGCGGCTGGGCCCTTGAGCCATGGCCGCTGAGCCTGTGCGTCTGGAGCCTGTGCTCTGCAGCGGGAGAGGCCACAACAGTGAGAGGCCCGTGTACCGCAAAAAAAAAAGCAATTGATTGTTTATGTGTGGATCTGTTTCTAGTGATTCTGTTCTTGGCATTGATCTATTTGTCTATATCTACACTATTTCCACACTATCTTGATCTTATAGGAAGTACTGAGATCAGGTAGTGCACATCCTCCAAATTTGTTCTTCCTTTTCAAGTTAATTTTGGCTATTCTATGTCCCATGAATTTTCATATAAATTTTAGAAACTGCTTAACAATTATACCCAAAAAACTGCTGTGAGAGTGACATCAGAAAGATGGTGGCATAGGAGTTTGTAACACTCATCGCATCCCAGAAACAGCCATTTGAACATAGGGAGGAAGCTCCTTGACATCAGTCTTGGCAATAATTTTTTGGACTGGACACTAAAAGCACAAGCAACAAAAGCAAAAGTAAATAAGTGGGACTACATCAAATAAAAGCTTCTACATAGCAAAAACAAAAAAATCAACAAAATTAAAAGGCAACATACAGAGTAAGAAAAAATATTTGCAAAACATATATCTGATACGGGTTTTAACCAAATATGTAAAAAAAAAAACCCTCAGTAGCAGAAACGAAAAAATCTGATTAAAAATTGGCAGTGGAACTGAATAGACATTTTTCCAAAAGAAGATATTCAAATGACCTACAGGCATATGAAAAGTTGTTCAACATCACTAACCATCAGGGAAATGCAAATCAAAACCACAGTGACATATCACCTCACACCTATCAGAATGGCTGTTACTAAAAAATCAAGATAACATGCTGGCAAGGATGTGGAAAAATGGACCCCTTGTACTCTCTTGGTGGGAATTTAGATTGGTGCAGCTACTATGGAAAACAATTTGGAGATTTCTCAAAAGATTACAAAGAGAGCTACCATATGATCCAGCAATCCCACATCTGAGTATATATATGAAGAAAATGAAATCATTATCTTGAAGAGGTATCTATACTACCATGCTCCCTGCAGTATTATTCACAATAGCCAAGGAATGGAAACAGCCTAAGTGACCATTGATGGATGAATGGATAAAGAAAATGTGGTGTATATATATAACACATACACACATATAGAGGTATGTTATTCAGCCATAAAAAAGAAGGAAATCCTGTCATTTGTGACAACATGTGTGGACCTTGGGGGCATTATAATAAGTGAAATAAGTCAGACAGAGAAAGACAAATATTGTATGATCTGTTTTATATGTGGAATCTAAAAAATCCCAACTCATAGAATCAAGAGTAGAATTGTGGTTGCCAAGGGCTGGGGGATGGAGAAAATGGGGGGACGATGATCAAATGGTATACACTTCCAGTTATAAGATGAATAATGTCTGGGGATCTAATGATGACTATAGTTAATAATATATACTTGAAAGTTTCTCACCACAAAAAGTAGTAATTATGTAAGGTGATGGATATCTTGAGATTTGAGTTTATACTCTTTGGGAGCTTAAATTTATATTATTCATTTGAGGAATGCTGGACTCCGACTCTAGAAGCCTGGAGGTTGTTTGGAAGTGAGTAATGAAATAAATGTGCTTTCCTTGGCCAATAAAGTGCCTTAGAGACATCATCACAATATCTTCAGGGAACGTATCAAGACCCTCATAAAATAGGAGTTTTTATGTTGCTTTACAGGCCCTTTTCTCTTCACATGTGAGTCTGCTCAAAGCTGTGAATTCAGCTGATATTATAATTTGGTTAAATGTAGGTTAAATGCAATGGCTACAATTAATTCTTACATAGAATCAGAGAAATCCCTCATCTCCTGGTTAGATTTTGAGGCAAGAATTTTGGACTTCAAAATTTTTTTTTAAAAGAAACTGTTTTTATATTTATTTATCTATCTATCTATTTATTTATTTATTTATTTATTTATGGCTGTGTTGGGTCTTCGTTTCTGTGTGAGGGCTTTCTCTAGTTGCAGCGAGCAGGGGCCACTCTTCATCGCGGTGCATGGGCCTTTCACTGTCGTGGCCTCTTGTTGTGGGGCACAGGCTCCGGACGTGCAGGCTCAGTAGTTGTGGCTCACGGGCCTAGTTGCTCTGCAGCATGTGGGATCTTCCCAGACCAGGGCTCGAACCCGTGTCCCCTGCATTGGCAGGCAGATTCTCAACCACTGTGCCACCAGGGAAGCCCGGACTTCAAATTTATAATCCATTTTCCTTAAAAAAATTCAGAGTGTTTAGAAACAACCAACAAACCAACACCTTCTTGGCTTACTTATTACTCATTACATATTTTTCTATGATAGTGGCTTTACTGGTCCTTCAAAGCCTTGCCTTCAATAAGTCCTTCATTCCAGATGACCAAAAGTTATTACCCAAGAGGCTGAGATGTAATGGAGGTCAGACTTACATTGGTAAAAACCAATGAAAGCTTTATTATATTATTATTATTATTATATTTTACTGTGAGACAGGTAGGAATATATTAGTTGGTTTTGAGCACAAAAGGAAATAAAATGATTGAATTTTTAATAGGCTCCTTCTCAGTGCTCTACTGAGAGTAGATTATAGGAACAAAGATAAAAGCAGAGAGGCCAGTAAGGAGTCATTGGAATGATACAGTTGACAGATAATAGTAGCTTGTACAAGCTACAAATGGAGATGGATATCTTTTAAAGATAGAGTGAACAGGATTTGATGAGTAACTGCAGATGAGATATGACAGCAAGGAGCCAATGGAAAAGATAATGTTGCCAATTACTAATATGGGGAAGACCGGATGAGCAGTAGGATGAGAAAAGGGGAGTGGGGTGGGATGTGGTATCAGGAGTTCCACTGTTGACATGTTAAGTTTAAGACATCTATTAGTTACTCACATTTAGATGTCAAAGAAGTGGCTGAATATTTGAGTCTAGAATTCAGGGACAGGTTTAGGCTGGATACAAAATTTTAAAAATTGACAGTGTATAGATGCTGTCAATTCATTTTGTATATTGAGAAAATTATGTATGATCCCCAAAGAAGTCAGTATAGACAGAGAAGTTGTTTAAGGACATAACCTAGGAATGCTATAACTTTTACAGCTGCTAGTATGAGAAAGATTAATTGAAATGTTAAAAAGCTGTAGGCCATGAGGTCGAAGAAAAATCAGAACATACTCTGATATCCTATATAAAGAAAGTCTTGCCAGAATAAGTGTGTAATCCAACTGTCAAATGCTGCACATAGGGCAGATAAGATGTGGGCTGAGAAATAGCCATGGTGTATGACAACACAGAGTTCGTTGGCGACGTTAACAATGGCAGTTGCTATGGGGTAGTGGGAGTGAAGGACTAGATTTTATCAGGTTCAGAAGAGAAAACACATTTTCAGAGTTTTGCTCTAATGGGTTTGGGAGATGTTGAAATAATTTCTTCTTAAACTCTGTTTCTGTTTTCTGATATTAATGTGTTATTTCTTTATAATAATTCCATTTTATATTTCTATTGTAATAATTTTTTTACTAGCTTCCTACTATGAGAGATGAAGTTATTATCACTATAATGTTCACTCCAATTTCTCCCTCCCTACTTCGTTTTTTTTTTAGAATACGGACCTGGTTAGAGTTTGTAGCACTTACATTTCTGGTCTGTCTCTTTAGTTCTCCATGTTTCAAAATCTTAGTTCTGTATTTATATGATTTCAGTGAACACCACCAGTTCCTCTAAATGGCTTCTCCATTTCTGAATTGTATGTTTTCACTGTCTCTTGGTTAGCTAAATTTCATTAAGTAGTTTTCCCAAAAGGACTCATGAATGCTGTCTTTGAGTTTACTCATATTTGAGAATATATTCCTTTTGTTTTTATACTTGAATGAAAATTAGGGTGAATATAATTTTCTTCATAATAATATTTCCTCATTGCTTTCAAAAATTTGCTTTACTGTTTGTGGTTTTGCGAATAAGCCTGAGTCGAGCCTGATTTTCCCTTTGCTGGTGACTTTCTTTTTTCTACGTAGATGAAATATACTTTTAAAATATTTGACCTTTTGGGGCTTCCCTGGTGGCACAGTGGTTGAGAGTCCGCCTGCCGATGCAGGGGACACGGGTTCGTGCCCCGGTCCGGGAGGATCCCACATGCCACGGAGCGGCTGGGCCTGTGAGCCATGGCCGCTGGGCCTGTGCGTCCGGAGCCTGTGCTCCACAACGGGAGAGGCCACAACAGTGAGAGCCCCACATATGGCAAAACAAACAAACAAACAAACAAAAATATTTGACCTTTTTAACATCCAGTATATAACTCAATGTTGATTTTTATCTTTTAATTCATTTTGGTATAATTGGCATGTTTAATCTACTTATGCAGTTTTTCATTTCAGGGAAGTTTTGCTGTGTCATTTCTCTGAATTCATTTTTAAGATTTCCACTGATGTGTTCTCCATTTTAGGATATTTCTTTTGGATCATCAGTCTCTTTGTACCTATTATCTCATTCTTATCACACTAATCTTTGTCCTTTTCCTCAGTGTTTAAAGCGAGAATACAGATTTTAGCAATAACTATTCTTCCTTGCTGTTTCTAATTTTATTTTATTAGATAAGGTATTCTATCATTTGAGTTTGTAACATGTTTCCTTTGCTCTCTTTGTAATATGCCCAAGAAAGTTTGTATTATAGGAGATTTTTTTCTTTTGGATTCCTTTTATTTCTTTTTCTTCTCTGATTGCTGTGGGTAGGATTTCCAAACGTATATTGAATAGAAGTGTAAAGAGTGGACATCCTTGTCTTTTTCCTGATCTTAGAGGAAATGATTTCAGCTTTTCACTGTTGAGTATGATGTTAGCTGTGGGTTTGTCATATATGGCCTTTATTATGTTGAAGCATGTTCCCTCTTTGCCCACTTTCTGGAGAGTTTTTATCACAAATGGGTGTTGAATTTTGTCAAAAGCTTTTTCTGCATCTATTGAGATGATCATATCGTTTTTATTCTTAAATTTATTGATGAGGTGTATCATACTGATTAATTTGTGGATACTGAAAAATCCTTGCATCCCTGGGATAAATCCCACTGGATCATGGTGTATGATCCTTTTAATGTATTGCTGGATTCAATTTGCTAGTATTTTGTTGAGGATTTTTTGCATCTATGTTCATCAGAGATATCGGCCTGTAATTTTCTTTTTGTGTGGTATCTTTGCCTGGTTTTGGTATCAGGATGAGTTTGGGAGGGTTCCTTCCCGTGTGATTTTTTTGGAAGAGTTTCAGAAGGATAGGTGTTAACTCTTTTGTAAATGTTTGATAGAATTTGCCTGTGAAGCCATCTGGTCCTGGACTTCTGTTTGCTGGGAGTTTTTATTTTTTATTTTTTTCTTTGCAGTACGCGGGTCTCTCAGTGTTGTGGCCTCTCCCACTGCAGAGCACAGGCTCTGGACGTGCAGGCTCAGCGGCCATGGCTCACGGGCCCAGCCGCTCCACGGCATGTGGGATCTTCCCGGACCGGGGCACGAGCCCATGTCCCCTGCATCGGCAGGCGAACTCTCAACCACTGTGCCACCAGGGAAGCCCTGCTGGGAGTTTTTAAATCACAGTTTCAGTTTCAGTACTTGAAATTGGTCTCTTCATATTTTCTGTTTCTTCCTGATTCAGTCTTGGAAGGTTGTACCTTTCTAAGAATTTGTCCATTTCTTCTAGGGTGGCCATTTTATTGGCATATATTAATATTTGCTTGTAGTAGTCTCTTATGATCCTTTGCATTTCTGTGGTATCTGTTGTAACTTCTCCTTTTTCATTTCTAATTCAATTGCTTTGAGCCCTCTCCATTTTTTTCTTGATGAGTCTGGCTAAAGCTTTATCAATTTTATCTTTTCAAAGAACCATCTTTTAGTTTCATTGATCTTTTCTATTGTTTTCTTTGACTATTTCATTTATTTCTGTTCTGATCTTAATGATTTCTTTCCTTCTAACTCTGGATTTTGTTTGTTCTTCTTTCTCTAGTTGCTTTAGGTGCAAGGTTAGGTTGTTTGAGATTCTTCTTGTTTCCTGAGGTAAGATTGTATTGCTATGAACTTCCCTCTTAGAACTGCTTTTGTTGCATCCCATAGGTTTTTTTTTTGTTGTTGTTTCTTTTTTTTACCTTCTCATCCTTTATTTTTTTTATTTTTTAACATCTTTATTGGGGTATAATTGCTTTACAATGGTGTGTTAGTTTCTGCTTTATAACAGAGTGAATCAGTTATACATATACATATGTTCCCATATCTCTTCCCTCTTTGTCTCCCTCCCTCCCACCCTCCCTATCCCACCCCTCCAGACAGCCACAAAGAACCGAGCCGGTTTCCCTGTGCCATGCGGCTGCTTCCCACTGGCTATCTACCTTACGTTTGTTAGTATATATATGTCCATGTCTCTCTCTCGCCCTATCACACCTCACCCTTCCCCCTCCCCATATCCTCAAGTCTGTTCTCCAGGAGGTCTGTGTCTTTATTCCTGTTTTACCCCTAGGTTCTTCATAACATTTTTTTTTTTTTCTTAAATTCCATATATATGTGTTAGCATACGGTATTTGTCCTTCTCTTTCCCATAGGTTTTGAATCATAGTGTTTTCATTTTCATTTGTCTCTAGGTATTTTTTTTGATTTCCTCTTTGATTTTTTCAGTGATCCACTGGTTATTTAGTAGCATAATATTTAGCCTCCACGTGTTTGTGTTTACAGTTTTTTTCTTGTAGTTTATTTCTAATCTCATAACGTTGGAAAAGATGCTTGATATGATTTCAGTTTTCTTAAATTTACCTAGGCTCCCTTTGTGTCCCATCATGTAGTCAATCCTAGAGAATGTTCCATGTGCACTTGAGAAGAATGTGTATTCTGCTGCTTTTGTGTGGAATGCTCTATAAATATCAATTAAGTCCATTTGTTCTAATGTGTCTTTTAAGGCCTGTTTTTCTTTATTCATTTTCTGTCTGATCTGTCCATTGATGAAAGTGTGGTGTTAAAGTCCCCCACTATTATTGTGTTACTGTTGATTTCTCCATTTATAGCTGTTAGTATCTGCCTGATATATTGAGGTGCTCCTATGTTGGGTGCATAAATATTTACACTTGTTATATCTTCTTCTTGGATTGATCCCTTGATCATCATGTAGTGTCCTTCTTTGTCTCTTGTAATAGTCTTTATTTTAAAGTCTATTTTGTTTGATATGAGAATTGCTACTCCAGCTTTCTTCTGATTTCCATTTGCGTGGAATATCTTTTTCCATCCCCTCAGTTTCAGTATGTATGTGTCCCTAGCTCTGAAGTGGGTCTCTTTTAGACAGCATATATATATGGGTCTTGTTTTTGTATCCATTTAGCCAGTCTATGTCTTTTGGTTGGAGCATTTAATCCATTTACGTTTAAGGCAATTATCAATACGTATATTCTTACTGCCATTTTGTTAATTGTTTCGGATTTGTTTTCCTAGGTGTTTTTTTCTTCCCTTCCTCTTTTGTTCTTTTGTGATTTGGTAATTAACTTTAGTGTTGTGTTTGGATTCCTTTTTCTTTTGTGTCTGTGTACCTATTGTAGATTTTCTGTTTGCATTTACCATGAGGTTTTGATATAGCAGTCTATCTATAAACAAGATTGTTTTAGGTTGCTTGTCTTTTAATTTCAAATGTACTTCCAATATCCTGCATCTGTACTCTCGCTCATGACTGGCAATCCCACTTTTTTTTTTTTCTTGCGTTATGCGGGCCTCTCACTGTCGCGGCCTCTCCCATTTGCGGAGCACAGGCTCCGGACGCGCAGGCTCAGCGGCCATGGCTCACGGGCCCAGCCGCTCCGCGGCATGTGGGATCCTCCCGAAACGGGGCACGAACCCGCGTCTCCTGCATCGGCAGGCGGACTCTCAAGCACTGCGCCACCAGGGAAGCCCATGACTGTTCATTTTGATATCATATTTGTGTGTGAATGATTTCATACCTTCACTGTATGTTTTCCTTTACTGGTGAGCTTTTCCATTCATAATTTTCTTATTTCTAGTTGTAGCCTTTTCTTTTTTGCCTAGATAAGCTCCTTTAGCATAGGCTGTAAAGGTGGTTTGGTGGTGAATTCTCTTATATTTTGTTTGTAAAGATTTTTTCTCCATCAAATCTGAATGAGAGCCTTGCTGGATAGAGTATTCTTGGTTGTAGGTTTTCCCCTTTCATCACTTTAAATATATCATGCCATTTCCTTCTGCCCTGCTGAGTTTCTGCTGAAAAATCAGCTGATAACCTTATGGGGATTCCCTTGTTGCTTTTCCCTTGTTGCTTTTAATATTTTCTCTTAGTAATCAAACTGACAAAAATTAAAGACCGTATCTTGGCATGTTCTTCCTTGGTTTATACTGCCTGGGACTCTCAGTGCTTCCTGGACTTGGGTGACTGTTTCCTTTCCCCTGTTAGGGAAGTTTTCAGTTACTGTCTCTTCAAATATTTTCTTAGGCCCTCTCTCTCTCTCCTCCTTCTGGGACCCCTATAATGTGAATGTTGGTGCATTTAAAGTTTTCCCAGAGATCTCTTAGACTGTCCTCATTTCTTTTCATTCTCTTTTCTTTATTCTGTTCCACGGCAGTGATTCCACCAGTGTTTCAGCTCACTTATTTGTTCTTCTGCCTCATTTATTCTATTAATTCCTTCTATTGTATTTTTCATTTGTTATTGTATGGTTCATCTCTGTTCTTTAGATCTTCTAGCTCTTTGTTAAACATCTCTTCTAACTTTTTGGTCTGTGCCTCCATTATTTTTCTGAGATCTTGGATCATCTTTACTATCATTACTCTGAATTATTTTGGGGGAAGATTGCCTATTTCCACTTCACTTAGTTGTTCTTTGGGGTTTTATCTTGTTCCTTAACTGGAACGTATTCCTCTGCCATCTCATTTGGTCTTTTTGTGTTTGCAACTTCCGTTATCAGCAGGCTGCAGGATTGTAGTTCTTCTTGCTTCTGAAGTCTGTCCCTGGTGGATAAAGCTGATCTAAGAGGCTTCTGCAGGCTTCCTTTTGGGAGGGATTGGTACCCTGCCCACTGGTGGGTGGAGCTGGATCTTGTCCCTCTGGTGGGCACGGCTGTATAAAGGGCTGTGTTTATCAGGTGGCTGTGGGCTCAGGAAGACTTTAGGCAGACTGTCTGCTGATGGGCGGGGCCATGTTCCTGTCCTATTGGTTGTTTGGCCTGAGGCATTCAGGCACTGGGCCTACAGGCTATTGTGTGGGGCCAGTTCTTGGTGAGAAAATAGTGGCTGACAGGCGGGCTCACACCAACGAGTACTCCCCAGAAATACCACCACCACTGCCTTCGTCCCTACAGTGAACCACAGCCTTCCCCCCGCCACCTTCCCAAGGGACCCTCAAAGACTGTCAGGTAGGTCTGGCCCAGGCTCCTATAAAGTCAGTGCTTTTTCCCTGGGTTGCAGTGTGCATGAGGCCTTGTGTGCACCCTCCAAGTGTGGAGTTTCTTTTTCTCCCAGTCCTGTGGAGTTCCTGTGATCAAACCCCACTGGCCTTCAAATGCTCTGGGGGCTCTTCCTCCCAATGCCAGACCCCCAGCCTGGGGAGCCTGAAATGGAGCTCAGGACTCTCACTCCTGTGGGAGAACATCTGTCACATAATTATTTTCTAGTTTGTAGGTTGTCCACCTGGCAGGTAGGGGATTTGATTTTATCACAGTTGTGCTACCCCTACCTTCTCGCTGTGGCTTGTCTTTAGATGTAGAATACCTTTTTTGGTAGTTTCCACTTTTTTTTGTCAATGGTTGTTCAGCAGATAGTTGTGATTTTGGTGTTTTCATGAGAGGAGTGAGGTCATGTCTTTCTACTCTGCCATCTTCTGGTTAGCCCTGATTCTGGTTTATTATAAATCTAATATTCTTTTGTCTGCAAGCATTCAGGTTTTTTTTTTATTGAAGTATAGTTGATTTCCAATGTTGTCAATTTCTGCTGTACACAAAGTGATTCAGTTATATATATGTGTATATATTTTCTTATATTTTCCATTATGGTTTATCACAAGATATTGACTACATTCCCTTGTGCTATATAGTAGGACCTTGCTGTTTATCCATTCCATATATAATAGTTTGCATCTGCTAATTCCAAACTCCCAATCTATCCCTCCCCAACCCCCCTCCCCGCTGGTAACCACAAGTCTGTTCTCTACGTCTGTGAGTCTGTTTGATTTGTAGACAGGTTCATTTGTGCCATATTTTGGATTCCACATATAAGTGATATCATACTGTATTCGTCTTTGACTTCACTTGGTATGATCTCTAGTTGCATCCATGTTTCTGCAAGTGGCATTATTTCACTTTTTTTATGGCTGAGTGATAATCCGTTGTATACATGTACTACATCTTCTTTATACATTCATCTGTCAATGAAACAACCTAATGTTGTTTCAACCTAAATGTTGAAACAACAACCTAAATTTAGCTTGTTTAGGTTGTTTCCACGTCTTGACTATTGTGAATAGTGCTGCTATGAACATAAGGGTGTGTGTATTTATTTTAATTATAGTTTAGTTTTGTACAGATATATGCCCGGGAGTGGTATTGCTAGATCATATGGCAGCTGTATGATATACAGTTTGAGGAACCTCCATACTGTTTTCCATAGTGGCCCTACCAACTTACATTCCTACCAACAATGTAGGAGAGGGTTCCCTCTTCTCCACACCCTCTCCAGTGTTATTTGTAGAATTTTTAATGATGGCCATGGTTCAGAATTATTTTGATGTTAATAATTCTACTGCATATATTTATTTGTATGTATTTATTTTTCTGCCTAGCAATTCCTGGACTTTTCAATCTGTGTATACACATCTTTCCTCAGTTTTGGAGTATTCTTCTCTTTTATTTCTTTAAAGAGAACCTTTCTTCCATTCTCTTTTCTCCTTCATTTACCTTTATAGGGATTTAGAATGTCTGTTTTCTCTTTCCTACCTCGTTTGTCTTTCTTTTTTCCCCCATACTTTTCACTGTCCATCCTTTTGTGCTGCATTCTGTATAGATTCCATGGCTAATATCTTTTAGAAAAGTAATATGCTATTTAGCTCTTAAAAATAAATAAGCATAACTACCATTTTAATATTTTAAAAATACTTCAACAACCATTTAAAATTTTCAATTGTTTATATTTTATTTGATAAGCTATTTCTTTTTTCTTATTATACTGTCATATTTCATTTAAAATTGCATTCATTTTAGAGTACCACAAGTCATTTTTATTTCAGACTTTAAAGTTATGAACACTTATTAAATATCAAAATTTAAGCCTCTGAAGAGGCAAAGTAAAATTCTCTGCCTCTATTCTGGAAGACAGAAGTAGGTATAATATGGAAAAATAATGAAAAACAGTGTAGGAAAGTTCTAAAGTAGAGTCGGCATAAAAGGTCCAAATTGAAACTTTGAGATTATAATATGCAGGGATTGATTTAACTGTTTGCTCATAATATAATATTTTATGCAATTACAAATACTTGCAGGATTTAGGTCAGGACTTAGGTCCTGACCTAAGGGGAAGAGGACTTAGGTCTGCTCACCCAACATGCAGCAAAGCCAATCCACTCACACCAGGTTGTGGTGAAGGAAAGTATAACATTCACTGCAGGGCACCAAGCAAGAAGAACAAGCAGTTAGTGCTCAAAAGACCCAAACTACCACCGGCTTTCAGGCAAGGGTATTTAAAGACAGTGTTATGGGAAATGGGTCATAGGATGTGTCATCAGCTTGTGGACAGTTTTTGATTGGTTGGTGGTGAGGTAGCAGGGTGGTGTTTCAGGAATCAACCTTCTGACTCCAACCGGTCTATGGTCCACATGTTTGAGGTCAGCAGTTTCCACCTGGTGGGGGTCTGGTTTCTGTAAAAACAACTTGAGAATGTGTGTCAGACATTGTTATCTGTTTTCCTAAAGGAGAGTTAAGGTCCTGTGAACCCATCTCAGTTTGATATTGCTTAAGGTATTATTATCTCCTTCCTTGCTCAACTGCCTCTTCTTTTTTCCCATTCCTGTCCCTTCTTAACTGGTTAACTGCTTGAGTCCGATCTTTGGAACTCAGGGATGCCTAGGAGATAAAGCTTTTCCCACAAAGAGGAGGTAGGGGACCCAGGGGAATTGTGCTGCAAGGCCTCACAAGGTTCTGCTTGATTTCGGTCATCCCTTTTCTTTGATACTCCTCAATCCTAAGAACAGGATAACTAACAGGAAATAAAATTTTGGATAGAGGTTAATTTTAAACATGTCAGAATATTTTTTGTTGGGGGGGAACCTCCATTTCAATTCCTACTCTCATCCTGCTGAAACAGGGCATAACCCTGCCTCAATTTTGGAATGGACACAGAGCTGGAAATACTCCCAAGTCCCAGGTCTTGGATCTCAGTCTTGCATAATTAGGATCTTAGTCCCTTGGTCTACTGTTTTGGTAGAAGTAGGAGGAGGAGTGACAACCTGAACTTTAATAAACCTTGGAAAATATATCTTATTCCCTGAGGAATTCAGGAGAATAAGCCTGAAAAGCAGTCTGGACTTTGAGGAGACTTGTAGTAGTAAGGTATCCAGTTTCAAATTTTATCTAAGGTGTTAACTTCTGATGTGGTATTTACATATACATAACAAGAGCTATTGGCCACTACATATATGTCTCCTTTTTATCCTAAAATCTAATCTAAAGCAATTTTATTGTCTAGTACAAGCAGATGTACAATGCACGTTTGATAGCCACAGAATGGGCTGTTCTACTTTAAGTTAAATAATGTATAATCCAGAATGACTTGCCCATATCACAATATGTGAAAAGTTCTTCTATCATCATATACCCGATTTGTTTGCAAATCTTTTGATAGAAAGCATTGATGATCAAAATATTTCTCAATGCCAGGGTGGTTGTTCCCTGTCCTGGGTCCATCATGTTCCTTGGTGCTAGGTCCAAGTTGTGTGTGTGTATACACACACACACGTACATACTTGCTTAGTTATTAACATTGGGGGAAAACTAATTAGACATAGTGGACAAACTCAAGTATGCTAATGGGGAAACATTATAGGCTATACATTTTATCATTTATACCAAATTGTTACACAAACATTGTACATGTGCTTTTACCAGTAGACTTAAGGCAAGCAGTGATACATGTCATGAGTAGTTATACTCTTGAAAACTTCACTAGAGACTTTTCTTTCTATCCTGAACACTGGGGGTAACAATATGGTTAAAAGTGACACAATAAATTTCAATTTTGTTAGGGAGACAAACATTTGCTAAACAGTTCAGTTGAATTAGTAGGATGGGTCTTACAGGCCTGGTCTGGATTCTTGAGTCAGCTGCCTAGCACTGCTGTCATCTTCTTTACATCCTGGTGTGGGTGTCATTTGAGGTCAGTAGTCCTTTTTATAGACCAGTCCAGTGCAAAGGTCCTTCTTAAGTGGGAAATATGAATTCAAGAGTCAGTTCCCTTCTCTTTCACTGTAAGAGTACCTGAAAAGGGGTCCTTTTTTCTAGGTTGGAGACAGTTCTTTAAATGATACCTTTTCTAGTATGCATAATCTCTTGGTTGCAGGTCATGAGGAATTTGATCTTCATCCAAAGACACATTGCTAGGATAAGCTTCAGAAACAAACTCAGTGTTCTCTTAATAATTCAATTAAAATTTATAATAAGAGAACATAGCAACAAAGTGCTATCTGGGAAGTGAGTCTTAGGCAGTAAGTATAGACCTCAATGAAGAAAACTAGAATTTGTACACTGAAACAGTCTTTTTGCCTCTAAAATTACCCTCATTTCTACCAAATATATCCAAATTAAGACTAATTTGTTTGAAAAATAATTTTGGTTAATTGTTCACATAGGCTGTGCTGGAACTTTTCATAAGAAATCTCAGGCTGAACTTTTAAAAGGCCTCTCAAGGCCAAGAAAGGCATACAAGGGCTTGTCACAGATTCTGCCTGTGTTATCTATAGATTTGAGGTCCTCTCTTCTTAAGGGCCCCAAAATATCTTGAGATTCCTGTACCTGCCAGGAGGTGACCTTCCTTATTCACATGATAATGCTGCTGGGGACCTAACAGTTTCCAATTTCTGGAGGGATCAGGTAGAGATAAAAGATAAATGTTTCAATTCTGCTTACAAAGTTGCTCTAAGTCATAATTAGTGTGAGGGGAAAGGTTTCCTTATATCTGGAAAACACAGATTAAGACACAGTAGTATTTCAGACAAAAACCATCAAAATTATAATCACATTCACCAGTTCACTCAGTCCTATGTAACTAATCCATTTTAAGTTGTTCAGAAACCTGTACTTGTCAAAAAGTACTTTCTGTGAGTCTTCTTGAAGATGAAGCATTTTTGCAAAAGCATCAAATATTAACTGCCTGTAAATGACAAAAGACTTAAAAAGGCATGGTTAAATATTTGATTATAATGGAATTGATAAAGAAACTTGGTTACTGTTATGACCACATTTTAAGACAATAACTAGAATTATGACATAACATTTTATTAGGACATACCCAATTTTCAGGAATTCCATATAATTTCCAGAACATTCATATTAATGACATGTACCCCTAGAATATAACCTAGGAAGCTTTCTCACCACTCATTTGACAACACTTTCCCATGTAATTTAACATAATCTTAACTGGCTTAATCTCTCTTTTGGAGATGCTTCAGAGGCTCTTTGGAAAACTCAAAGTGAGCTATAAGTCAAATGAAATTTAATTGGAATTTGGGAAGTTGGTCAAAAATAACCAAAAGTTTCAAAACACTTGGGAAAATAGGATTATAAGTCTCTGTGAAATAATACTTACCTACTAAACAAAAGTAACAATAAAAGACTTTAGAGGCAAATACAGAAAGGTACAACAGATCACTTAAAAGGCAAAAAAACTCATAATCTATTATCTTAACAGGGAGAGAAAACCAAATTCCAATCCTGTACCAGCCTACTTTCAGTAATCTATTTACCTAATTAAATTTAATCCATGTGTAGCCTAGCCATGCACAAAACACTTTTCTTAGGGTTCCTTTTCCATAAATCTTCTATATCTATGCCTGTTTATCCCCTATTTCTTTTCTATTTAGAAATAACCAGCTTTAGGACAAAATCACTTTCCCTTCCCTTAACAAAATGTATTTCTGTTTCTTATATTTTCTTCTTGCATACAATGATGTTTTCATGTGTAATTTTTAGTTTCAATCATATATTTAATTAGAATTCTCAACTCATAAAACCTTCATTTCTAGTGAAAACTAAGAAATAAGCAATTATAAATTGTCTTTTATATTAGCATCCTGTAGCTTGGCAAGCTTATAAATACTATTCATAATTTCTAAAATCATGTGCTTCCTTACAGAAATATCTTTGTAGCACCAAACTTATTAATAGTCCTAAATATCTTCTGTTACTCTGTAAAAGGATGCCTGTGTTTGTAATTAATGTTTCAACATCTTATTTGGGAATGATCTAGATAGTTTATAACCTTCCATCATTTACCTTAATTTAGCAGAACTCTACAGTTTCAAGTTACAAAAATTTGGAGAGACTGTTTTTAAGTAGACATTCCTAAAAAATAATCATTCCCAAAGTGTTTACCCAATAACTTATTTATAAGATCTTATTTGACTCCTAATAACCCTAAGTACAGTTAAAATTATGCTTGATGTTGATGACCCTAAAGACATGTCTATATGAATTAAACCAACAAGCTTAAACTAACTTTAATACCAGACATTAATACTAAATATTTCCCAGATCACATGAATCTAAAATTCATCTGAGTTAGTTTCTTTTGTTTCTGAAAATTTACATAGGTGTTTCATTTCCTTTCAGCCAATTAAATCAAGCTTATTTACAAAGTGATTTTGATGATTCCATCTGAAGGGATAGACATGTCATATCTATACTGTTCACATAACACATGCATATAGACACAAAGATCTAATAGTTTTTCAGCTTGAGTTTAAAAAGGCATCTTTCCCACCTTTTTCTCTTCTGTCTCAGGAATTAGGTGCTCAGATTAACATTCCTGAGAGCCCAGGTAAATATTTACATCTCAAAAGCATAGGGAGAGAAATGCAAGTTCCTTGTAGAAGGATTTGTTTCCTTAGGGTCAGAATCCTGAAGACTTTTATCAAGCTGGATTTCTTTAATCGCATGAAAAACCAGCTTTAGAATGTCAAAAGAGCTCCATCTTGGCCATTCTTTTCTGGAATCTAAAGAATGTTATAGCCACATGGTTTTATGAAAAAATTATCTTTCTGGCTTTAGTCATGGAACCAGAACTAAAGGTGGTCCAGTTTTGTAGGACATGTCCTAAAGGACTGTCTTTAGAAACTGAATGTTTGTTTCCCATGCCTTCCAATTAAAATAGTGTACCTTTTCCAATTAAAATAGTGCACCTTTAATGTAAATATACACTCACACACGTGATCAACGCCAAACCAATTCCAAAAGGCTCACTTTGATATAACAGCATAAAAGCCTACACATAAGGTATTTCATCCCATTCAAAATACCATTTTCTTTTTTTTTTAATAGAATAACTAAAAATTTCCCAGTTTTGCAAAATACACTCTAAGGGACTACAAGCTGAAATAAGGCTCTGATTACCCATTCTTAATTATTCACTGCCAGTGTTGTTAGACAGCAAACAAATCAATGCAATGCATATTGGTCTCTCAGGGTCTTGAGAACAGGAGATTCCCAACCACTACCACAGATACTGCCAAATATCCAAGAGTCTCCTCCATCAATGCAATTCTCCACTTTAGGGACAGAGTCAAATGACAAGGTGTCCAACCAAAATCCCAATCCCAGTCAATGCTATGCAATAGAGTATACCCTTTTGTCCTCACACATGAGGTCTTACCAGAGACATCTCAACCAGCCAATGCCTTCTCTCTTTTACCACAAGATTGAAAGTGCCCCTGACTCTACTCTAGAGTCAGCATAAAAGGTCCCATACGTTTTGGATCATTGTATTTTCATTTGTCTTTAGGCATTTTTAAAAATTTCCTTTTAGATTTCTTCAGTGATCCATTGGCTATTTAGTAGGATATTGTTTAGCCTCCACATGTTTATTTTTTTCTTTCTACAGTTTTTTCTTGTAGTTGACTTCTGATCTCGTGTGGTCATGGTCAGAAAAGATGCTTGATATGATTTCAGTTTTTTAAAATTTACCAAAGCTCCCTATGTGGCCCAGAATGTGATTCTGGAGAATGTTCCATGTGCACTTGAGAAGAATGTGTATTCTTCTGCTTTTGGATTGAATGCTCTGTAAATGTCAATTAAGTCCATCTGATCTAATGTGTCATTTAAGGTCCGTGTTTCCTTATTGATTTTCTGTCTGGATGATCTGTCCACTGATGAAAGTGGGGTGTTAAAGATTTTGATTTCTCCATCAAATCTGAATTAGAGCCTGGCTGGGTAGAGTATTCTTGATTGTAGGTGTTTTCCCTTTCATCACTTTATATATATTGTGCCACTCCCTTATGGCCTGCTGAGTTTTTGCCGAAAAACCAGCTGATAAGCTTAGGGGGATTCCTTTGTATATTATTTGTTGCTTTTCCATTGTTGCTTTTAATTTTTTTTTCTTTGTCTTTAATTTTTGTCAATTTGATTAGTTTGTGTTCCTCCTTGGCCTTATCCTGTGTGGGACTCTGTATTTCCTGGACTTGGGTGACTGTTTCCTTCCCTATGTTGGGGAAGTTTTCAGTTAATTTCTCTTCAAATATTTTCTCAGGCCTTTTTTTTTTTTTTTTTTTTTTTTGCGGTACACAGGCCTCACACTGCTGTGGCCTCTCCGTTGCGGAGCACAGGCTCCGGACGCGCAGGCTCAGCGGCCATGGCTCACGGGCCCAGGCGCTCCGGGGCTTGTGGGATCTTCCCGGACCGGGGCACGAACCAGTATCCCCTGCATCGGCAGGGGGGGGGGGGCGCGCGGCGC
>NW_006778701.1:1265634-1333454 GCF_000442215.2 Lipotes vexillifer | reverse complement strand
CGAACCCGTGTCCCCTGCATCGGCAGGCGGACTCTCAACCACTGCGCCACCAGGGAAGCCCTTCTCAGGCCTTTTCTCTCTTCTCCTTCTGGGACCCCTATAATATGAATGTTGGTGCATTTAAAGTTGTCCCAGAGATCTCTTAGACTTTTCTCTTTTTTTTTCATTCTCTTTTCTTTATTCTCTTTGACACCAGTGATTTCCACCATTCTGTCTTTCAGCTCACTTATCTGTTCTTCTGCCTCATTTATTCTGCTATTGATTCTGTGTCAGGGGGTATGTTTATCAGGTAGCCATGTACTCAGGACGACTTTAAGCAGCCTGTCAGCTTATGGGTGGGGCTGTGTTCCTGCCCTGTTGGTTTTTTGCCCCGAGGCGTCCCAGCACTGGAGACTATAGGCTGTTGGGTGGGGCCAGGTCTTGGTTAGAAAATGGCAGCCTCCAAGAGGGCTCATGCCAGTGAGTATTCACCAGAGCTACCACCACCACTGTCCCACACAGTGAGCCACAGCCACTCCCCTGCCTCTGCAGGGGCAATACTAGCAGGTAAGTCTGGCCCAAATCTCTTATGAGGTCTCCCCGGGTCCTGGTATGCATGGGATCCTGTGAGTGCCCTCCAAGAGTGGAGTTTCTGTTTCTCTCAGTCCTGTGAAATTCCTGTGATCAAACCTTGCTGGCCTTCAAAGCCAGATTCTCTGGGGGCTGTTCCTTCCATTGCCAGACCCCCAGGCTGGGAATCCTGACATGGGGCTCAGAACTCTCACTGCTGTGGGAGAACTTATGTGGTATAATTATTTTCCAGTTTGTGGGTCGCCCACCTGGCATGTATGGGGTTTGATTTTATCACGATTGCGCTCCTCCTACCATCTCATTGTGGCTTCTTCTTTGTCTTTGCATGTAGGGTATCTTTTTTGGTAGGTTCCAGCATTTTTTTGGTCAATGGTTCTTTAGTGGTTATTTGTGATTTTCATGTTTCTGTAAGAAGAGGTGAGCTTCTGTCCTTCTACTCCACCATCCTGTCTGTATGAAAGTCACATTTTAGGTGAGACTATAAATAGTGACTTCAAAAAAGTATGACTTCGGAAAAGTATACTGTGAAAACAGAATAGTAACCAAAATAAATTTGATGTAACTATACTAACATAAAAAACTTTGATATAGGAAATATTAGGGGCAAGGAAAGACATTTTATATGGATAAAATGGTCTTTTTATATACATGGAGATATAACAATCCTAATTTCCCTCAAAATGCAAAAAGCCAAAATTTAAAGATATAAGAAGATAAACAGACAAATTCACAATCACACTTGGATATATGAACACAAATCTTGGCAACTATTAGGAAAGTCTAACACAAAACTGTAAAGAATATATAATGTTTGAACAACACAATTAACAAATCTGTCCTATTTGACATTTATAGAGTCCTACACTTAAGAGGAGGAAAATGTACATCATTTGTAGTAACGATGGGGTACTTTCCAAAATGAATTTATATGCTAGACACTTAAGCAAGTATAAACAAATTGCAAAGTATTCAGATGATACAGAGGAAGTTTTCTTATCAAAGGGGAATTAAACTAGAAAGCAACAACAGAATAATTAGGAAGTCTTCAAATGTTTGGAAATTAAGCATAAACTTCAAAACAACCGATGAGTCAAAAAAATTGGAATGACAATTATAAAATACCTTGCACTGAAAAGAAATAACATGGCGTATCAAAACTTGTGAGATGCACCTGCAGCAAAGCATAGAGACATTTACAGCTTTAAATGCATATACTGGAACAGAAAAAAGAATGAAACATTTCAAGGAGCTACAAGTTGAATAATCATAAAATACCCTGTGCTACCTGTAGGATGGCAATTCTCTGTGCAAGAATCATAATTTTATTTATAATTTATATGCTTTTGTGGTCACAGTCTTAAAATGAAAACATATATACTCGCACACAGGAAACTTAATTACTATAATGAGAAGTACAAAATAAGTATATAATATAAACACATATGACAGACATAGGTCAGACAATATCAACTAGAGAAAGCTTGGAATGTGCGAGTTGAGAAGAAGGTATTTACTGCTACCTGTTTTCCCTGGATCAGTGCTGCTGTAGAAGCAGCAACAAACGTTAATCTCCATATTTCTGGGTTTTTTTGTTTGTTTTTTCATTTTCAGAGCCAGTCTGACTGTATTCCACTCCAGGTAGCAGAAGCATTGAGAAGTACTCACTTTACAGATGTCTGAGCACCAGCTCTGTGAGGCCCCTTCTGAGCTATTAGGTTCTTATGACTCCACCTCTTCCTCTTTTCCCCTAGACTTAGAAGTGGTAGCTGCTTCCAGTAATTATTAATTCTTCATTTTCTCTGAGAAAGTCCCATTTTTGCTCTTTTGGTCTTCCAACAATGCCACAACCAATTCCCTATTAGAAATGATTAAAGTGGTTTCCAATTTCTAGATGGATCCTGACTGATCCAATTCGTGTTAAAGGAAGAAAACCAAGACTAATCTAAAAACATCCCTAGAAATGTTCAGAATTAATAAAAATATTTTCTAAGTTTGCTACATAACAAAAAGTAAAAATCCTCAGCAAATCTGATACTATTAAATAAGGCCCACAGATGGGGTAAATTAAAGAAACAATACACAATTTGAGCAGGTGAAAATTCTAGCAAAATGGTGACAAACACCAAAGGCAGATGCACAAGGTACAATAACTAGGTGGTACTTCAGTTAACAGAGAAGTTCTCTTCCAATATTTTGAAAACTGAGTTAAAAAAATTAAAGATGGCATACTACAATTATGTATTATTTATTCAATAATAGTGATAAAGTATTAAAGCATTCTTATTAATATGATATCATACACTGTGGGTAAACAGAAAGTGAACAAAATAAAGTCCATGGCCTCTGGATTAGATACCATGTAAAATGATGCCCAGGAGAGGCATCTATTTTAACACATTTATAAAAAATAAAGATAACACAACTTATCCAAAGTAATTTGGAATTTAATGTAATGATTACTGTGCATCAAACCACCCCACAAAAGCCAAATAAAGACTTACAGCAGAAACTATAGGGTGGAATTTGGCTATTGCTTTGGTATCACTGAACATGGGCATGACTCCATGTGATATTTCTATCTTATTACCAGCTGGCTTATTTTCTGCTCTAATATCTTTTCTCAGTTTCATAACAGTATATGCATAGTTTCTGATTTTTGCTTCTTCAAAACTCAGTGGAAAGGTGATAAACTGTGACTGTGGCTTTTGATCCTATTGCTACCTACTCCTATTGCTACGTACACTAAGGGAAGGATGGTTTTATTTTTTTCTTAGTTTTTTCATTCTGCAATACAGGTCACCATCAGTTTGAGTCAGGTACCCAACACTGTTTCAACTCAACAGCTAGGGTTATTTTTCAGGTAGCTTTTGTAAAGTTTTAGACTCCAAGGTGGATAACACTCAACAAAAAGCTTGATTGAGAGATTTGCTGTTTTGCTCCCAAACTGATAACTGTCTCTTAAGTAAGGTTTATGAATACCTGAATCAGAATATTCTGTCGTTCTTGTTAAAGAAACACATACTGGATTACACTCCAGCTCTATTTTATCTGCAATCTGTGGTAAAAGTTGGGAAATATACATTTTCGCTCTTTCTCCAGTAAACCTAAGTACCAAAACACCTAGAAACCCTTCCAAAGAAATACTAACCAAAGTGCTACGCTAGACTTTAAGCGCAATGTATACCACCCATTCTACATTCTTTGAATACTCCAAAATTCATCCCAGTGAGAGACTGTGTGTTCTTTTTGGGGTACAATTTTACCCCTACTACTACTACAAATTTTTGAAGATCTGAAATACACAAACGTCAAATTGGCATCAAAATATCAATTTTTTTTCTGGGAAAAGTAGATTAGATAAGAAGCTGCAAAATTTTCCAAAATCCAGATCTAAGACCCATGCAAAAGGAGATTTGGTCTGCAGTTGAAAATTTTCTCAGGTGGCCTAAGAAAAAGTCACTGTTTTATACTCATCTTGTCCTGTGGGGCTGGGGTGGAAATTAGGCTCCCATTCAGGTCTGCTTCTGAAAGGCAGACCCAGACTTGTACCCAGATGTGCTTATTTTATGAAACCTGGATTCCATGAGGAATGGTCTGTTGCTATAAGCTAGCCTAAAAGTGAAAATAACAGAAACTGTCGTCTTTAACACCTCGACCCTTAATAACAAAGGAAGGAGTCCTTAATAACAAAGGAAGGAGTAAGGAGTACCAATAGCTGTGAGATTCTTGTCATTCCACCAATCAGATAAATCATTCCTCCTGAGAAGAAATAGCTACAAGGGTGAAGGGAGAGGCAAAAATAGTTTTCCCAATAATCCCCAAAGAGATCAAGTTTCCATTGTAATAACTCAAAGAATTTAAGAAAATTATCCACAGCCTAACCCTTCAAGGTGTCTACCTGGATAATACATACTTTCAAAAACCTTTAAACTTACTGTCACTTAACTATATTTAAGTATTATGTTTGGACTATGTAGAGGAATATATAAGAAATGACCTAAGAAATCTTGTATGTTATTTATTATAAAGATGGTGTTGAGGAAGTTGTTCGCTGTGTTTCACTGTCTTCTCTTGAAGAAGACCCATGGGGAAAAATTCAGTCCTTAAGTTCCAGAAATAGTTCTACTTCTCCTAAGCAGCCTCAAACCTTGTCCAAAATGAAACTCATCTCTACTTGCTCAGAACACATTCTTCCTCCTGTTTCTTAATCTTAGAAAATGGTGCGTGGTGCAATCAACCAAAGATATGGTGCTGTTCCTTCTTGGTTCCTCCTATTTTTTCATGTTCCATATACAAGCAATCACTGAATTTTGTAAGTTTCCACTTCTTTTCTCTCTCTCTATTCCCACTACAACTACCGTAGTTGCCTGGGATACTAGAACATCATTCCAATGTGTGTTATTGCTGTCTATCCTGTACTACACTAGGCCACATGTTTTGACCAATTTATCATAATTGGTTTCCATAAGGCAGTGGATTGAAATTGGATATTTATTTGTTTCACAGATTGGACTGTAAGTACTGAGAAGGTAGGTACTATGTCATGGACACTATAATTAACATTATTCTTCCTTATGTTAGACATTTGTGAACTCATCCTAGTTTTTATATCAATTCCTACAGTGATGTAGGACTTCCTGTATTATTTTAAGTAATGACATCTCCATGGATGTATCATACTTTGGATCTTAGCTAATTTACTCATTTACTCCATTTTCCTCTAGTATGTATTTTAAATCCAAATCACCTTTGGAATTAGGCAGGATATAAATAAATAATAAACATTAATTCAACAGACCTGGGCTGGCAGACAACCAGCAATGTCCTTGGGGATAGCCAGTTTCCTGTAACTCACATCTGGAGAGCTATTAATCTTGTTCAGTGCATGTCTGTGAGCTTCTATGTCTTTATTTACCTGTAGTTTCAGTAATAACTTGCTTCAAGCCAACTCAGCTCTTAACTGTAAGGTATTAATAGATCTACCCCTAGAATGCTATTTTATTTCATGCTTCACGTGCTCAATGGTTTTGACCTTTTAAACATTATTAATAAATGTCATAACTCTCTTTGACCTCATCATCTTTAAGAGACACTTCTAAAAGCACTGCTGAGAGACATAATACTAAAAAAATAATTTTGAAAAACTGCTGCAGATAAGCTTATAATCTTTGGGTTATTTGGAGATATTTCTGGGGCTACTTCAAGGGGAAAATGAGCAGATAATTATCTAGAAGGGTATTCCTCCCTTCCTTGATTTTCTGCTTCAGCCATAGCATTCCACTTTTTTGAGATTTGTGTGGGCAGTTTAAAAAATATTTTAAAAAACGACTATAAGATTTCAGATCTATGTAATTGTTGAAGCATTCTCATTTAATCAAATAAATATTCTTCCCAATTCTCTTTTCCTTAGAGATCTTACCCACAACACCCAACTTGCTGATTTATTTTCATCTCTGCCTAAAGCCCTCAGTGTATCCTGATGCTTTAGTTAATCATAAATGGGACTCAGTTTTTATCTAGAGTTTAGTAGGATCAATAACACCATTCAAAAATGTGTTATTCATCTACAGCAGAAGAGCCAGAATCTTGAAATGTAATTCTTTAAAAGAGTTATAGGTTCTTATGTCACCAGCTTTATATATGCTGAATAGAATTGCATCAGATTAAAACCAAGTTACAAAGGGAAAGTATTAAGTACACAAGAATTTGAAAAAGGATGAAAATGAAAATTTTTAACAGTTAACAGTAATTCGTGTTGCAGATCAATATGGAACTGAGAGGAGTATAAATTTCATTCCATGTACTTCTGATTCACTTAATCAGGAAAACTTCAAGAAGCAAGCAAATATCTCAGGATAAATTGCACTACAGACAGTTGTTACCAAGCATCTGTCAAAATACCTAGAGGATTATTCTCATTAACAAGATTTTAAAAAAATCTACATTTTAAAACCATTAAATGAACTTAATGGAGTAGCAGTGATCATGCAGACTAAGATGATCTATTTAAGAAAATAAAAATACAAGAACCAGTGTTTCCTAGATGAACCAGAACATTTCCAGAATGATGAAAAGTATTCCAGCCTACTGCGTATAAAATTAGATTGCTGGATGACTGTGGCTGGCTCAGATTCTGAGGTCATGATGACTCTTCCTTATGCTAAACAGATGAAATGTCAGAATAAAATCATAGCCTGGCTTTAGTTATGAATCTTAAATTAGGTGAGAGAAAAAACCTTTCCAAGTGTCATGTACTATGATTTAAGTTTTATCTCCTTATTCTTATCCAGGGTACCAGAAATCTTATTATATACCATGAAGACAACTTGCTAACTAAGCTGACTTTAAATGAACTTGTACTCACCTTTTGGGACCAAGTGAAGCATCTTCTCAATGCAGTTAGTTTACAATCATAAGCAAGCTACTGGATTCACAGTGTATTTTACTTTCACGGTTAATACTGTAATTGGTAGGCGGCAAACCACACAAAGCCTCCTATGTCATTTCTCCTCCAATGGCAAAATACATTTAATTTGGGTGGGTGGGGCGTCAAAGATTTGAACTGAAATTTGGAGAAATTACTGTTATTTTGCTATTTTTGACACTTGGCTGTGTTGTATCTTAACTACCTAATTTGAGGAATATTGACTAGGAAATAGTTCAATGTATTAGCACCAGTACACTTTGCTTAAGTCTCTAAATGTTTTAGTTAAGGCTACTATCATTATATCCTTATTTGGAATAATAAGTTACTGGCTAAGTTTTTTCATAGATTGTGGCCGAGTGACATCATCTCTTGCTCAGGCTTCTGAAACTTGGAGTATTAGTATTTTAGTAGCACAGAACTTTGACTTAAAATTTTTCCTTATCCATATCAAAGTTTTGGGAGAGATAACATGCTCTGCAGGACTAAAACCTTCAGGGCTCAAAGGAACAGCACCCTCCAGGTTAATCTTTTCCACTAAACTTTACTTGGAAGAAAATAAAAATCTAGACTTCTCACATAACATGGCTTTCTGGTTCTCTCAGTCTCCCCAAATCTTCCATAACTTTAATCTTGTGAGAGAATATGTCAACATATACATAAATATATACATATTGCTTATAGCAATAAATAAAACTTGCATCAAAATTATGAGCCTTGATTTTGAGATAATAAATTTTTCATCAAACACTCCAGTGCTCTATTTGTTTAGTTTTGCACTATGTAGTGACAGGATCAAGGGTGTTCTGGATCTGAATTAATTCTTTTATTAATACAACATTAAACATGGTCCCCAACTTCACTTTATATATCAAGTTTTCCAGCCCCCCAATTATATCTTCCTAATTAATTTTAATCACTTTCTACTACAAAATTTAAATGTGTCTTTGGGTATTCCCTTCCTGTCAATGATTTGAATGGACTGCTCTATCATTTAAGGAAACTGATTAATACTTCCATGTATCATCTTTTGAGGGCTTTCTAGAATTTTAATGGATACCTTGATTCCAATCAAGTTTGAGACATATTGATGATAACCAACAGTTTGATTATTGTATTTTGTGGGACCAGATTCTTGAAGGAAAATGGTAAGTAGACTACTTAGGATCATAGTGACTGCTTTAAAATAAGTTAAGCTGTAGGTCAGACATTTAAAAGAGGTGGAAAACAGAGAATAATGAATTGATAGCTCTAGCCAAAAATAACCTTTATTTTTGAGAACATTAGTTTCTATAACCTGGTTTTACAGAAGAATCACTAAGTGTAGTTTTTAATAATACTGGTGTCTGGATCCCAAAATTGCTGAAACAAAATCTCTGCGGATCTGTTTTTCTCAGAATTTCCTGAATGGTGCTTACACAGCCATTCCAATAAAAGAAAAAAAAACCAGGCATCTGGGAACCACTAGTTAAGAATTTTATGCTTAAAAGCACTTAATTACACTTTACATCTCATTTCTTACATGTAAAAAGCTTGGAAGTCATTACACTATCCTTAGATCAAAAAAAGCTAGAAAAACAGAAAATGAATGATTTTTAAGACACATCTCAGACCTGAGGTTGCATAGCCCACATCTTTAGAAACAGGTGTATCCAGTAGAGCTCTAACAACTGGGATCTGCTTACCTGGAGTAGATGGCACTGGAGCCCTAAAGTGGTAGGAACACTTACCAAATAATTTTGATGGACTGCTGAATGTGACTAGTGCAAGAATGAGAAAGTCCTCAGGATCATAGTCTTGGGAAACTCCAATATCTCTAGAAATCCCACCAATTTCTCACAGTGAGGATCCAAGAAAGATGCTTCATGGCTCTGGTAGGGAGAAGATAGGAGTAACAATATGCAATATGTCCAGACCTTCACCATAATAAAGGCATACTCTCCAGGGGAAAGGACTTTAGTTCTGAGCCTAATCTCAGCCCCATATAGCCTCCTGTTTTAACTAAGAGGGATGAAAAACAGATGTTTTGGAATGCTGTTCTAGACTAGAAATAGGCAGCAGAGGAAGAAAAAATATACCACTGGAGAAACACATGTGAAGGTCACACCCCTGAAAAACAGGCCACTAAAAAATAAGGAGATTTAAGTTAGAAGATTAGAGAATGCTCACTCTCCTCACACCTTATAACACAACAAAGGGAAACACACACAAAGAATGAGGAAAGAGAATAGAATATCCAAGAACTTTGGGACAATTTCAAAAGTGTAAAATGTGTAATGAATGCTAGAATAGAGAAGAGAGAAAGGATCAGAAGAATATTTGAAGTAATAATGGCAGAGAAGTTTCCAAAACTGATGATAGACATTGAACCACAGAACCAAAGAGCTCAGACAACACTAAACAGAACAACACTGAAAACAACATGAACAAACAATAACCAAAAAACAAAACCCCCCAAAACCTCACTACAGCTAAATAGATTATTTTCAAACTGTAAAGATAAATGTTAAAATAAGCCTAAGAAAAAATCATCTATTTATGAACAAATTTAATGTTACAGTGGATTTCTTGTCAGAAACTGTAAGAGAGAGAATAGAATGGAATAAATATATTTATAGATATATATATAGATTTGAAAACTGCCCACATCTATTGAAACCATCCTTCAAAAATGGAGAAAGAAATATTTTTCTCATAAAAACAAAAACTGAGGGAATTTATTGCTAAACAGACTTGCCCTGCAAATCTTAGAAGTTCTCCAAGCAGAAAGAAAAGAATATAGGTCAGAAACTTGGATCAATATAAAGTGAAAGAAAACAAAGAAGGAGTAAATAAAGGTAAAATAAAGTCTTTTATTATGAATTGATCTTAAAGGTACGTGCTTACTTTAATATCAGTAACAATGTTTTGGGGATTATATCATATGGATAAGTAAAATGACAGTGATGTTACAAGGAATGAGAGGGAAGAATTGGGAATTCTCTATTTTAAGTATCTGTACTACATATAAAGCAGTATAATGTTAATTGAAGGTGGACTTAGAACAGTTAAAAATTTGTATTGAAAATTCTAGAGCAACTACTAAAATTTTTTAAAAAGCAGTGTAATTGATGTAGTAAGAGAGACAATCTTATAAAACGCTCAATTAAAAAAAGCAGAAAAGGCAAAGGAACAAATGAAACAAAGAACAAATATGACAAGTAGAAAACAGTTATACATGTGTCATATTTATCCAACTATAGCAATAATTACTTTAAATACGAATGGTCTAAATGATTTAAAAAATAAACACAAAGGTCCAACTGTATCTTGTCTAAAAGTAACTCACTTTCAATACAAAGAAACAGACATAAGGACAGCAGGGGGATGGAGAAAAATATACTAACAGTAATCAAAATTAAATCTGAATTAGCTAATGTCAGACAAAGCCCACTTATGAAGAAGAAAGATTATCGGGTTAAAGGGATGTGTTAAATAATAAAGGGCTCACTCCTTCAAGAAAATAAACAACCCAAAATGTAGATGCACTCAAAAATAGAGTGTAAAATGTGTGAGAAAAAAAAACTGACAGAATTAAAAAGAAAATAGGCAAATCTACTATTTTAGTTGGAGACTTCAGCACCTTTCATTTGGGAACTGATAGGGCAAACAGAAAAGAAAATCAGTAGGATATAGTTGACCTGAACAGTAATACAAATGTATTTGTTCTAAGTGACATTTATAGAATGCTCCATCCAACAATAGCAGAATATACAATATGCACATTATTTTCAAGTTCACATGTATTCATTAAGATTTACTATGATCAGAGTCATAAAACATACTTAAATTTTAAAATAGAAATTATAAAAATGATGTTCTCAGGACAAAATGGAATTAAACTAGAGCTAAAAAACAGAAGGATAACTGGAAAATCTCTAACTGGGAATTAATATACTACTAGTAATATATGAGACAAAAAAGGTATAATATAAAATATTCTGAAGTATGTGAATGTGGAAATACAATGTATAAAAATGTGTGGGATGCAGCAAGAGGAGTGGTTAAAAGGAATTTTATAGGATGAAATGAATATATTGGAAAAGAAGGTTGATCTAAAATCAATAATGTAAGCTATCATCTTAGGAGGTTAGCGAAATAGGAATATTTTAAGCCTAAAGCAAGTAGAAGAAAAGCAGCAATAAAAATTAGAGTAGAAATCAATGAAATGTAAAATAAAATAGAAAACATTAACAAACCCTAAAGCTAGCTCTTTGAAAATTTCAATAAAATCGATAAACTAGCTAGGCTAACAAGAATTTTTTCATCTAGAAAAAATTAATTTTAGAATAGACTTACAGGAAAGTTTTGAAGATAGTACTATTTCCATATGCCCCGTGCCCAGTTAACATCTTACATAGTACCATATATTTATCATAATTAGTGAAACAATATAGACCCATTATTATTAACTAAAGTTTGAGACTCTACTAGTAGATTTAAGCATTTTAAGTACTCATATGTATACAGTATTTTGTTTTATTAAAAATTACATTTGATTTTGAAATTCAACTTTTAAAATATAAGGTATTGAATACTTATAATTGAGAACTTAATTAACCCAGAGATTGTCCTTAGAAATTACACTCTAAGCTCCTTATTTTAGAGCCAGTAAGAATGAAGACACAATGAGTAAAACGCCTCTCCAGGATGACAGAGCTAGTTAGTGTCAGAGCTCAGATTGCAATACAGATCTCTGGATGCTAAGTTCTGTGCTTTTTCCTCTTCCCAACACTGCTAATTTTCCATCTTCTTCTCTGGTCTCGTTCCTCCAGCCTCGGGAATAAATTAGGATAATTCCCCCAGTTTTATTCCCACATAACTGGGAATAAATTAGAATAGCATTTGAATAATCTATAAATGTATACTTTTCTAAAAAATTTACAGCCACATGATAATTTTTTGAAAATTTTTTTAATGTTTAGAAATTAAATTTTTTCAAACATCTCAAGTTTTTTTGGAAAACGTTATGTATTTCATTTTTTTGGCATCTTTTATAGTAAATCATTGTAATACAGGCTGATATTTTTATCTCTGAAATATTATAAGCCATTTTAACCAAGAGATGGCCCATACAGAGCACCTGTACTGACCTAATAGACAGTAATGGCTCATTTGTAAGTTTTATAACCTAAGGGTTTAATATTTCACTGGAAAGACTCTAATAGGCTTTGACATAAGGAAAATCTATGGTGGAATTAGATGACTTTTTATAGATTATTAAGTACATAACACTCATTTAAAACATACACTTCAGTACTAGACAATTATGTAAATATTAAAGATAACAGTTTTCAACCAACTGCTTGAATTTCTACCACAGTTACAGTTTTCTATCACAGTTCTGGCCTACAAGAGGTTGATATGCATATTGCAAATGACTGGTGAGCACATTTGCTTAAGAGAAAGAAAACTGAGATTATTTCAGCTCCATTACCTCATCAGTGTCTCCAGTTCTTTTAAATTACACTCATTATAACAAACATTTCATACAAAACATATGATGGGTGATTTCAAATATTGGTTTTATAATTAGCATATTATTACAAAGTGTTTACTTAATTTTGAATAAATTCTTTTTCTGATTACTTATTCTGCCCCCTGCAGTTTATCAACACATTTTCCCCAAACTTTTATATATTTAGCACCTAGTTAGGCTATTTATTAAAAATATAATTTTTTCAAGAATTTTTACTTTAGAATGCTTTTTAGAAAATTACTCTTATTAGAGTAATATCAAGCAATTCTCATGTAAATAAGTGGCCTTGCCTGAAAAAACTCTGAAATATCTGACTAACCACAGGGTATTGATCTACTTACCACTGTGGATGTTGGGCAATCCTGTAGCCAACAGGATCCTCCATATTCTGAAAAGTGGAGTATGCCTTCTCTGAAAAACCTATCATGTATTATTTGAAACAATAGCTATATCAGTGCATGGTCTGGGATGATTCTAAAGCAAAGGAGATGATGTTTACTGAGGAATTACACAGACAAGGAATTTTGAAGTAAGCAATATCTCAGCGAGGCAGAAAGGCAGGGGTGATGAAACAGACTGTAGGGGAGCAGCCAGACAGTCGCTGCTCTTGGTTGGCTTGAGGAAAGCAAAGAATAAACTCACTCGTACAGAAAATTTCTGCTATCTGAAAATAACACTTATGGAAAGCGTGACCCAACAATAGCAAAGTACACATTATTCTCAAGTTCACATGGAACATTTGCCAGGAGAGACCACCTTCTGCACCATAAAAGATAGCTTGATGAATATAAAAGAATAGAAATCATACAAAGCATGTTCTCAGAACACATGGATTTAACCTAGAAATAAATAACAAAGAGCTGAGAAATCCTCAAATATTTACACATTAAACAACACAATTTTAATATAATACATGACTCATTCTCAAGAGAAAAACATTTTGAATGTAATGGAAATATAAATACAACTTATAAACATTTGTGGGATGCAGCAAAAGCAGTGCTTAGAGGGAAATTTATATTATTGAATGCATATGTGGGAAAAGAAGAAAGAGCCAAAATCAATAATCTACATTTCCACTTTAGGAAATTAGAGCAATAAGAGCAATTTTAAGTCAAAAGCAAGCAGAAAGACATAATAAATACTGCAGAACACATGAAATTGAAAGCAAGAAAACAGTGGAGAAAATCAACACCACCAAAAGCTAGTTCTTTGAAAAGGTGAATAAAATTGAAAAACTCACAGCTGGTCTAACCAAGGAAACAGAAGAGAAGACACAAATGACTAACATCAGAAATGAGAGAGGGTCATCACTTCTGACCCCATGAAACTATAATCTTATAAAAGGATTATAACAGAATAATACAGACAGCTCCATGCCTACAAATTTAATAACTTAGATGAAAGAGACAATTAATTAAAAAGCACAGACTCCCAAATCTCACACAAGGAGAAATCAATGATATGACTAGACCTATATCTACTAAATAATTCGATTCAATAATACCTATGCAGGGCTTCCCTGGTGGCACACTGGTTGAGGGTCCGCCTGCCGATGCAGGAGAGGCAGCTTTGTGCACAGGTCCGGGAGGATTCCACATGCTGCGGAGCGGCTGGGCCCGTGAGCCATGGCCACTGAGCCTGCACGTCTGGAGCCTGTGCTCCGCAACGGGAGAGGCCGCGACAGTGAGAGGCCTGCATACTGCAAAAAAAACCCCCCAAAACCCTCAAAAAACCTATGCAGATACATTCACTACAAAAAAGAAAACTACAGATCATTATCTATCTTTAATATAGATGCAGATACTCTCAACAAAATACGGCAAATAAAATCCAACAATGTATTAAGGTATTATACTCTTCAATGAATCTACAATTATCTCAACTACAGAAACAACATAATATGATATCCTGGGACACAAATTATGTAAACAAACAGAAAAACATGCCACATTTCTTGATAAGACTATTAAACATCCTGAAGAGTTTAATTTTTCCTCAGTTTACATGTAAATTTTTTAAGGGTTTAATAAAATACCCAAAATAATTTTTTGGATTTAGAAACTTAAAAAAAACATAAGCCAGTAAATAAACTTCAAAACAAATCAGAAGAATTATGTGGGCTTACCAAAGTTTGAAATAGTTAAAAAGTGCTATGTGGCTGAATAAATAGACTAGAAAGTCTAGAAAAAATACACATTTGAGTTTAATGTATTATATCAGTAGGTTAAAATTATGCAATCCATGATGTTGGGACAACTGGGACAACAGATTGTCATCATAAAAATGCAAAGTTCCATCCTTTTCTACCACATTATACATTTCAAATTTCTACATGAATCTGAAACTTAAACATGAGAAATTGAAACATAAAAGTTTCAAAAATATTGGATAATTTTATAATAATATTGGAGTGAATAAATCTGACACAATATTTAGACATCATAAAATTGATGATTTCAAATGCATTTTAAATATATGCATGAAGAAGAAATACATAAAATGACAAGTGGAAAAATGGGAATATATTTGCAACTTATATCACATAAAAAGGGCTAAGTTCTCTAATTCTTAAAGATTTTCTTTTTTGATATGGACCACTTCTTTTTTTAAGTCTTTATTGAATTTTTTCCAATATTGCTTCTGTTTTATGCCCTGGTCCCTTGGCTGCGAGGCACGTGGGATCCTAGCTCTCCGACCAGGGATCGAACACACACACCCTGCATTGGAAGGCAAAGTCCCAACCACTGGACCACCAGGGTAGTTCCCCAGTTCTTTAATTTTTAAATACACTTGAAAAGTCAACATGATATATCCATTAACACAATATGAAAACACAAAGGACGTGGACAGATAATTCAACTGAAAGTCAATATAAATAAATAGCTTTCAAATATATGAATATTTGATCTCACTCATAAAATAAATATTAAAATCATGAGATGCTATTTTTCAGTTTCTTTAGGCACAATCACATTTTGATAACATACTGTGAGTGAAAGTGAGACAACAGGCACTGTTGTACTTTGATATTTTGGAGTTCAACTCTAATAAGACAGTTAGAAATATTTATTAAAATTAAGATTTCACATGTTCTCTGACAGAGCAATTGTATTATTTGATTTGTATTATTATAAGGCTGACAATAACTAATTACAGTACAGCTACACACAGGTGTGCATATATATGCCTACATATGTAGCTATTAAAAAGAATACAGAAGCTACATATCTACTTATATAAAAATTTCAAGATATATTTCTAATTAAATATGCATACGTGGATAACTGTATATGCAAATATGCTTATATATACCTAAAATATCTTTGAGACTATCTTTGAAAGCACCAACAAGGACTGACAACAGTGGCTGCCTCTGAAAGGATGATGAGAAGCCAGGGGCAGGGATAAGGTAGAGGTTTAGTTTTTCCATATCGCAGGTATTACTGTTACCAATGGAAAAATAGATAAAATATATAAATAAAACATTAAAAAGAATTCTACACATTAATTACTATCATTAGTATCTCATCTATTCCATTTACTGCCACATAAAGTATTGATGCTTTTATTTTCTCTCTTCATAAATGCAAAGTATATCTTAAAGATGTCCCTCTTTTTTTTTTTTTTTTTTTGCGGTACGCGGGCCTCTCACCGTTGCGGCCTCTCCCGTTGCGGATCACAGGCTCCGGACGCGCAAGCTCAGCGGCCATGGCTCACGGGCCTAGCTGCTCCCGCGGCATGTGGGATCCTGCCAGACCGGGGCACAAACCCGTGCCCCTGCATCGGCAGGCGGACTCTCAACCACTGCACCAGCAGGGAAGCCCTGTCCCTCTATTTTGTATTCTAGAAGTATATCTTTGAAGTACCTTTATCCTGATTGTTCTTCTATTTCCATGTTAGCAGATTTAAATTTCACATTATTATGTAGCTCTTAGTTTAGACGGTTTATTTTTGTTCTTTTTCCTATTCTCTACATACATGTAGAAAATACAGCTGGAATAATTTCTGAAAGTGGCACTGAGATTTCCTGGACTCATTTACCTTTTGAACTTGCTTTCATGAGAACATTTCTATTATCATTAGAAGAAATCAATTTCTTGAAGCTCATTTCTTTAACAAAATAATTTCCTTTTTCCCCTCTGTTTATATTTAGGAAATCCTCACTCAAACTTGCCTCTCTCTCCACCCTTGAATAAAATGCTGTGGGTGTCTTTAATTAATCCCTTGTTACATATACAACTTCTGTTCTATAGCTAATGTTTTTATCCTTATTTGATTCACAGGGAAAGGTATCATTAACCGTTTCTAAACAACTTATTTGTTATTTATTATTCATCTAAAAAGTCAGGATTGTATATGAAGATGTTGGCTCAGCAGTAAAGAAACGATTTCTTTGTTCTATTTGAAGGCTTTTTTTTTTTTTTTCTGTTTCCTTGATATCTGGAGGAAGATTAGTTAGGTAAACATAACCCCTAATTCACAATTTTTAAAAATGCAGTGGAAGTATTTTAAGAGATGATTTATACTGTATTTTTCTCTTCCTTGAGGGAGGATGTCACCTTCATTGTATTTCATTATTATTACTTCTCAAGCCGACTTCATATTTTGAGTTTTCTACACATTTACCATAAAGTAACTGGTTTCTTGAACATTCTTTTTGATGTCATTAAAATTCTAGGATAAAGGTTATTTGATAAATAGTTTTTCTTTCTCATTATTAAATACAGTTTCTAACTAATATAGAAAGTTAGTTTCCTAACTTATATAGAAAGTGACTTTTTGAAGTCAGGTTCTGCTTTAGCAAAACTCAAAAATATGTGGCATCGACTTAGCCATTGGATGGCAGAAGTGAGGAAATTAATATTGGAGATATAAAGAATGGCAATCCATGTTTGTAACTGCAAAAGATTTACTAAGTCATCACCTGCAGTAATAAAGAAAAAACATATATTTGCTGCATCAGCCACTTGAGGGGAAACGTCTAGAAAGCAGGACTTAGAACATGAAACCTTGTTAGGGTGTGTTGGCTTCTATGGGATGAATTTAAAAAACACGTTGTAAGGGATAGGTTAACACATGAACAAACCGGCCAGTTTATGGTCAGAGATGAAGGGATATAAGGGTCTTCCAGGTTGAAAAGCCACTGGTTCTAACTCCAAACAATGCGATATGGGAACCAAAGTTTTGGTAAAATATCTTAGATGAACAATGTATAAGAAAGAGAGGGGGTGGCGGGGGAGGGAGAAAGCAGCAGAGACCACCTTAAGGACCAAGTTGAGGTGGGATACATGAGAGCAAAGTGGCAGAAAAATAATGCAGATTTGAGACCTATGAATTAAGAAGGAACTTTGGGTGTGGTTAGCAGTGAATGCAATGCCTAGTCAGTGTGTGAAGGAATCTTATTAGTAAAGAAACCATAAGGCTGAACTAAAAATACCTTTGACTTTTGGAATCATTGAGACTCCCTAGTCTTACATGAGCAGTAAGCTTTAAAGGCAGTACAGTCTTGAGGATGGCATGCTCCAAAATCTTCACTTCAGATATGGTCAAGGAGAACACTGGATAAAGGGGTGTTTCCGAAACTGCAGAGCCATGGGTCATGGCAAACAATGGGCAGAGAAAAGATTCAGGGCCTAAAAGTGTCGGTACTCATTTTTATTGTTGTAGCTCAATAAATGGGCATTTGTTAAGAACCAGAACTTTAATTATAGACAAATTAAAATTTTTGATTTTGTTCACTTACATTTGGGAAGGAAATTCGTTTCAAAAATTAAAGCTACACATTATTACTGCTGTTTATCATTTGTACTCTAACAGAGCCTGTCTTATCTATTAAAAAGCATATCCTTTTCCCTCTTTCACAATATATTGATAAATAAACGCACACACATACACACACACATACCCATACACACACACCCACATACACATCCATATACATTTCTCTAAGAATACGACTGCATACATACATGTTGAGAATTGTAACCTATATGTATACAAATATATACTGGTCTGCTTTGTAAAATGGAGCATCAGAATATTTTGTCTACTCTTCATAGGCAGTGCTAAGTATGAAGATAAAATTATTTTTACTAATAAATAAGACTTCTGGAAACAATGTTGGTGATCACATACGGGTGAAATAAGAATTTCCTAGTGAAATGGAAATGCACAAACATTTACATAATTATATACTACATACTCTCCTGGCTATAACTAATTTTACTCATAATAACTAAATGAGTGATATTACTGTCCACATTTAAATGAAGCAATAGAGACAAAAATGAATTTCTTTCACTTAGCACAAGTGATAATAGATGGAGATTTAAATCTAATATTCTGAGTGGAAGAGTTACTGAACTGATCCAATATAAAGATGACACAGGAACAAAACCACCTACAGGAATACCAGGTTACTCAAAACAGATACATAAGTTATTTAGGAATCATTTTACAAGAAAGAGTTGAACTATTATTATACTTTCATCTCCTTATTACCAATTTTTTTTGTAGCCTGAAGTTTAGATTAAAATACTGCACAATAGCTACTAAGAACATTCATTTTTGAAACATTTACCTTTTTAAGTATCATGAAAAGTGTGACTTAGTATACGATATTTTGTTTGGAAAGATACTGAGGCATATGGCTGATAGGTTTTAAAACCCTGTAATTACTAATATAAAATCTGAAATCAGGCAAAAAAATATTGAAGGAATCTTTTATAGATGAATGATTTGTGAATGATTTTGTAATTCATTAAACTCTTTTAAACACTGCCTGCTAAAATATTATCCCTAGGTAAATTATTGATGTATGCCTTTAATGAGAATATTAGAATATATGCAATTCAAACACCAGCTAATTTAGCAGAATTTTTTTTAAATTGGCTCAACCACTAATTGAACCCAGCAACTAATTTTTTTCCTCACAAGAATCTAAAGTGATATCCCAGACACATACATCTATTAGGTGAAAGAGTACTTAAATAAAAAAGATTTATTTATCTATATCAAGACTCTAGGGCTTCCCTGGTGGCGCAGTGGTTGAGAGTCTGCCTGCCGATGCAGGGGACACGGGTTCGTGCCCCGGGCCGGGAAGATCCCACATGCCGCAGAGCGGCTAGGCCCATGAGCCATGGCCGCTGAGCCTGCGTGTCCGGAGCCTGTGCTCTGCAACGGGAGAGACCACAACATTGAGAGGCCCGCGTACCCAAAAAAAAAAAAAAAAAAAGACTCTAAGATATAGGGCAGCAATATAAAGACAAAATTATAATAGGATAAACATTTAAATGGATTACAAATACAATCATTTCATAAATTTAAAAATATTATGGAAGTAAAAAAATTGTTTTCAAAGTATTTTAGTAACAAAATTAATACATTTTTGGCAGTGAAAGTGAAATTTTAATTATCTGATTATATCTGTCATGTCATATCTGTGTAATAAAATTTCTATAATGGTGTTAAGTTTTGAGTTGAAGGTAAACCTCAGTTTTTTTTCTAGATTTGTGTGTAGTGCTATGGTCCAAGACTGCATGAGGCAGTGCTCTGATTCTTTGCAAAGTGGTACAGTAGATCTGTTCTCTTATACACAATGTGTAATACACTGTATTTCCTTGTGGCCAAAAATGATCATGAGGTCATTCAAAGATTTCCAGTCTAACCAAGAATGATAAAGGTTAAATTGTTTGTCAAACAAAAAGCCAAACTGTTTTCTTATATATAGGTTACCTTTTAGATTATTTCAAGTAAAGTACTCATTGCACAGATTTTACTAAAGTTACTTAATATTCTAGGATATCTAATTAGGTTTAGAAGAAAAATCTCTACACTATAACATGTTTCTCAGCTTTTCTTGTATATTATTTTCTATTTATGATAACTTTGTAAACAAAATCAGGTGTCTGATCTTTTTGCGAAGGTAACTGGAAAGATTGAGTATTTAAATTTATCCATTAAATCGTTAAAGAAATTTAAACATACAATTAGAACACCCAAGAATACTTAATGCACACTGAAGATCACTTGAGATTATACTTTTACAAAAATTTTAGATTCAACCAAGAAAAAATTAAGAACTATAATGGATGCATATAAAGTAGAATTCATCCTCTTTGCAAATAACTTCTATTTCTGTTGAACGGCAATGCCCATAAAAAATATGTGCAGTTGTTTTTGTATAACAGTAAATACTTTCAGGAAACAATGTACTTTCTAAGAAAAAATGGTCAAAATAAAGTAAAAGTGATGACTAAGGGGTAAGCAAGGAAGGAGGACTGAGTTGTAACCTGTGCAGTTGCTGACCCGCAGTGCACCATCAAAGGGATTCAGGATGACTAACAGGATGAGGCATTCTGTGCTTTAGAAAAACAGGCCCCACAAATAGTTAGATGTGTATCTCAGGGAGAGTTTTAATGAACCCACATACTTGCATCTTCCCATACACAGAAAATCACTAAAAATCACTAACTTGAGATATCTGTTCTTTGTGACTAGTGGTAATCTTTTACTAAGAACGTATGCTTTAATTCACGTATTCCTCAGCCAGAAACCATACATCAGCGGTCCTCTCCCCTGCCTTTTCAGAGCAGTTCTCTCAGAGCTACTGAGAGGCTGTCTCCCTGGCTACAGTCCTCAGCAAGACCCTGAATAAAATTAAAACTCACAGCTCTTACGTTGTTCATTTTTAAGTTCGCAAAGCTAATAATGACAAAGAAGTAAACTAGGGACGGCATTTTAGTATAATTCATCAGGTTTTGCTGTAACAGTGCTGATTAATAAAGAAGCTTGAAACCCAGTGGGTTACGGCAACTTTCGTTTGTTAATTGCACATTAGAGCTATGCATTTTTTGACTGCTTCTTTACTTAGATATATTTACTGGGATTTGCTGAGATTATCTCTGCTAGATTCTGCTGAGATTGGCCACAGGGTGAGTATTAGAATTAAGTCTGTTCCACATGCCTCCTCACTGTGGGACACAAACTAAGGGAGTACCTCTCATGTGGGACATGGGGTTTTCCTGAAAGAGGGAAGAGTGTAAGAGGGGTAAACAGAAACATGTGATGCCTCTTAAGGTTTCTGCGCAGAACCTGCACGCATCACTTCAGCTCAAGGGATTCTGTGCCCTCATTCAGAAATTCATTAGGAACATTTCTACCCCAACTTACTTCAGGATGCAGTTTTGTCAAATGTAGTTCCATTGTTGTACATGGGCTGAAAATTGTCTGTCTGTAATAACAGCCTAATGGCTAACCACCGTGTACCTGTTATGTCAGTGCCACATACTTTATGTTTTGTTGTGGCAGCATTCTACATCTGGTTTCAATTTCTGTATTACTTTGGTTTTGTTATAATCATGCATAACATTCAGTTGACAACACTGACATTTACAATGCCTTGCGTTTCTATCCTGCTTTCGTGTTTAACAACTTGTCATGACTCCTTGAGAGCTCTATGGGGCTTCTCTGCTAGACTTGGATGTAGGATGCAAGTTGGGTGAACTACTGCTCCACATGTCTCCTTGCTTTGAGAACCAGGATGAAGGAGTATATCTTATATAAGACATGTTCTCATAGTAGAAGACAGAAAAACTGGAGTGGTGAAAGAAAACACACAACGTCTCTGTAAACCTCTGCTTGGTACTGGCAACTCTGTTCTATCCACCTTCTACTGGTGGAAAAAAAAAATTACCTGGCCAAGGCAAAAGTCAGTGGAAAAAATTTTTTTTCCATATTAAACCATGGCATGAGAAAGCAGAATCATGATTAAATAATACAATCTACATACCTAGTAAATCTACATATATACCTAGTAAACTAGATAAATACCCTTGCATTTTAATGTCCTGGCCATTAGCCTACTTTCTTTCAAAAACAAGTACTATTGAAACGTATTTCACTAAGCTACATGAAACTATTATCAAGTTGACTCATTTTGGCCTTGTTTTGTAAAATTAATGCTAATGGTTTTGTACATAAATCATCAATTTTATATAGTTTTCAATCTCCACATAATAGAACAATGCAAAGAAGCTTGTTGTTTCTGAAACTCTGAAAGGCTGAGACAATTATTATTAAATAATAATCATAATGATACTGATAGATATTTAAAGTTTATGATAATATCCAGATCAGGTAAATGTTGCTAACAATATTGTTTGTTTGGCTAATCAATTTCACCAACTTTATATTATGCTGTGTTGAAAGATGAAATTACTAGGTATTTTCATCTCTCTAAGGAGCAGTAATAGGAGAGGGTTTGGGATTTTTATTTGTTATGTTATTAATGTACACATAAGCTCACTGAAAAATGAAGCTGTCTTTGCTGAGCATGGGCTCAGTGCCATTAATTTTATCACCAGGGAGGAATGTGTGCAATAATTTCAATTTCTAAATCTCAGCTTTTGCAAAAAAAAAAATCTAGCAATGTTATGAATTAGAATGATTCTGTAATAATTCTGAAGTAAATATATATTCAAGCAGTTATACATGCCTACATGAGATGTTGTGCTTCTAAACTTCCTTGAATGTGACAGGTTACTGATTACTTTACATCAATATTATATTAAAGTATGTCATAAACTAGATTTGATTTGTATATTAGAAATTAAAATTCTTGTTCATAAGAGCTGGTCAAACATCACTTGTTAAGCAAACCCAGTGGGGATGAATACAATATATATTGTCTTTTAAACTTATACCAATCTCAAGAATTCTAATTATATGAAATGGTTTTATACTTATAAGCGACTAAGCCCTAACCATTTCCTTAGGGAATAGTGAGTGGTCCTCCAAAAATTCTCTTCCCTTCTTTCTGGTTACATGGTTAAACTCTATGTCTCACTTCCATTGCGGTGAAGTGAGTCTGTATGACTAAGTGATTGTCAGTGGAATGTGAGCAGAAGGGATGTTTCTACTTCTGTGTTTAGTCCTCAAGAAGGACATAATAATTAGGACCAATGGTGATTCGGCTTTGAGACATGAAAATGGTTTGCGGGATGTGGCTGCAAAATGATGGAAGATATCTGAGTCTCCGAATGTCCGTGTAGAACAGAATTGTCTTTAGAACTAGTACAGAAAAGAAATAGACTTTGTTTTTTTCAGACACTGTATTATGGGGATTGAACCCATTATGGTCATTTGATTTAGCAACAAGGCATAGTCATTTTAATAGTACCTTCTTACATAGCATATACATAAAGAAATGTTAAGATAGAATCTCTCACCAAATGTAGAATCCCTCTTTACTTTTCATCACGTGGGTTAGTTAATAATATGTTTTTGATAATGGAAAAGACAGATCTCATTATACATTATTTTACAAAATCACACAAAATAAACACACCAAATAGCAATAGGTACCACTAAGTTATATATATGCAAAAACATATGTCAGTTTTGATGTTCCTCATTTTAAGTTAAAATGAGTTACTCCACATCACTTTTTTAAAGTTTATCTTTTCAAGAAGAGATATTTCAAAAACCAAACATAGTTGAACTCACTGAAAACAACTAATATTCAAAATGATATTTGTAATGTTTATACACAAAGTCTGGAAATCCTTGTTGATAAGAAGTATACAAGATTAAAGATTTCATTGTTTTAACTGTGTTGAAATATAATTATTTAAGCTTTGGGAAAGATAACTGTTAAATATGAAATGATAACTCTATGTTTTGTATAAGATGCCTTCTTTACAATTTAAACCCAGAAGGGCACTTAGGAATGGCAGGGTGACAGGCACTGACATAAAGTCTAAAGATGAATACACATTGCTGCACAAAACATATCTGAAATCTATTAGTACTTTTTATTTAAGTATTGAGCAAGTTATTTTAATGTATCATTTTGACGACTCCCAAATTTGTTCTCTTCCTAATTCAGGACAACTAAGGCTCAATCAGTCCTCCCGGGGTGTGGGGAAGGTCTGAAAACTATTGTGGAAAAACTCCCAGAATTGTTTTGCCCGAGGGAAGGTAGACTCTAGCATTTGTCTACTAACTCTCATCCTGCATTGGTGGAGCATTGCTCTCAAGGGTGATAAATCCACCACACTACAGAATTCATCTGAGGGTGGGGAGTAAGCCCCCTTGGTTCTGGAGAAAGCCCTCAGGCAGTGAAGGGAGACTGATGCGGTCAGCATGTTGGAAAAAGTCTGTAGCAACAGGTGAACTCACATGGCCCAAGGCAACGTGCTGCTCCTTCAACAGCATCTGCCACATTCTACTTTATACTTGTTATACTGTATCTGTTTATCTATTCATCTATTATTTATGGAACACCTTTTAGTGGGAAATATCTGTTCTAAATGTTTGGAAAACAGCAGTCAACAAAAGAAAATCCTTACTCTTGTGGAAATTGTATTCCAGTGGGAAAGAAAGATGTTAAAATAAAAAGCAAATGATTATATATGTAAGAGATATAGATAATAAAATATTTAGGATTTAGATAGTTCAGTTGTCTACGTTCCCCTCCCCCACTCCCCCAAGAACCTGGGAATGACAACCAGCAGGTTTTTGTTCATTTTAAGTAAGAACTTTCCCCTATAGGTAGTCAAAAAAAAAAAAAAAAAGAAAAAGAAAAAAGAAACAGACTGCTCTTGAATTAAACAGTTGAATTTTTATGTGTCAAGGATCATGTAGAATGATTAGTGGATTATATGTTCGATTAAATGATAATTAAACCCTTCTGACTTTGAGAGGAGTGATTTAATTTTACCATTTGTTTTGAATCTTGATGTAACCTGCAAAAACTATTAGTCTTTTAGAATTAAAGAATAATATTAGAAATATTTCATGTCACCAAAGAACATACTTTGATTCAACTTGGATATATCTTTTCTCTTAGGAAATCTCATAAACTGTGTACAGAGCATATGTATAATTATTAAATCTCCAGCATGTATCATAACACCAGATATGAAATATGCACTACCTTATCTGTCCAAAGTACATATGCATGGACTTAATTTAAGCATTAATTTAAATATATTGAAATTATTTTATTAGTACTTTAATTTTCATATTTGCTATCAAGCCATTTCTGTATACATTTTTCTCCCACATATTTAAATTTTGATAGTGAGTTAGCTGCAGAGTTTAGAGGAGAAAAAAAGGTATTTTAATTATTCTAAAATTTAATTGAGAATGTTCTGCAATTGAAACTGGTTGAGGAAAGCTTTAAATACAGTGATAATTCTTTTGAAGTTGGTGCTTGGTAGGGGTAAGCATGCCCAAAACACACAGTTTCAGAAATACCCTATATAAAGTGTATTTCTTGTATACAAATAATAGGGAATTTTGGAGAAGATACATTTATGAGAAGTATGTATAATAAGTTAAAAAAATTTCTGTCTTCTTTTGTTTTTCTCTGAAACAATAAACAAATATTGAAAAATCATAAATTTCTAAATAAATAGTGGAGACCCTTCCTTCCAGGAATAGCTTTAATAGAACAACAGTGCTATATAAATATAGTCTTTCTTGTTTCTTCTTCTTTGAAATATATGATGCAGATTGCCTTGGATAAACATTCTGAGCCACTGATAAGGTGCATAATATTATAGCACTAATAAACCCTGAGGCATTCCAAGGAAATTACTACCTATACTACACACACACATACACACACTCACACACGTGAAGTAGAGGCTCTACTTAAATTCTGTAGTAGTTAATAGTGTTTATATAAAGCCCTTATCACTTGATAGTTTCACATGAAAATTATTTAAAATATTTATATACAATTGATTCCAGAAACTGACAAAACAAGTACAAAATCATGGTCATATAAACAAGATAACTATTTGCCAGGAATCATTTCTATTAGACATATAATTTCACAGTAATACTTATCAAGCTACATTCTTAGGTTTGCATAAGATTTTGATGTGTATGTTCCTAAAATTTATATATTTATATGATACATTATAAAAGAGAAATAATTTATAATTAGAGATGATGTATTTCTTAATCTACACTCACAAGGTGTTCTGTATGTTCAACTGAAGATGCCTTTGGAATCCCAAAACAAATTTGTGTAGATTTGTTTTTAATGACCTGAGGTTCTTAGAATAGCCTTTCTTAAGATGGCAACCTCACTCTAGATTCCTAAAAGAGAGGCCTGAAAACAAGTCACAATTTTGCTACAGTAATGGGTAGTGTTATGCCACAGGGCAATGATGGCTTTGTGTATGTCATAGGCATTGTGATGAATATGGGAAACTGTGCATTATGGAAAAAAAAGACTAGTTCTAAATATAAGTGTGATGTTCATTAGATATATGCTAATACTTACCTTCCCATCTTAGACATATCCTTAACAAGTTTGCAAGTTTTTAATCAAGGAAGTGAAAAGGACCTTTTATCTAGTTATTAGGAAGAAATATCTAGTAATTAAGACAAAATATTTAATAATTTTTTCATTGCTTTACTTTGATATCTACAAAGGTGATATAAAGTGTGGTACATTTAATGTAATAATAAAGCCAATACCTGTGATCCACTCATTATATCCCAACCTGGGCATATGTTTAGGTTGAATTATCTTTCTTTCATGTAACCTGGCTTTAATACGTATACAGTTCCTAACATTATGTCAAGTACTTGAAAGGCCATGAAGTAAACAAAGCAATTCTTCCCTTTTAGTAGTTAATAAACAGCTTAAAATAATTTACCTGGGGATAGCCATCGTGGCAGCAAAGCATATTTTGTGTTGGTGGATACTCGGCAGGACACAAATTATTTGTATCTGAGATGAAGAAAGTATCTAGGAGAAGTGTTTCCTTTCTCTACCTCTTTTCCCTTTTTGTATTTTTCCTCCCCTCCGCTTGCTTTCATCCTTCTCTTTCATGTTTCCTCCCTCTTTTTTTCCTTTAAATAATTCTATTCTATTATAGTCAGGTAGACAAGAATACTCTATTTTCTTCTTTTTATCATGATTTACCACTTTAAACTTTACTAGCTCTTGTTTTGCAGCCTTTTCCACCAATGTCTTTGCCTAAGGATAGAGCAGATGATGAGCTCAGAGAAGTTATGCCTGGGTTCATCAACCACTGGCAATTTGTTTTTCATTTATAATTTTAAAATAACACATGATTAACCCACCCACTGCTGAATGTATGGTGCTTATGACATATTGTTCCCTAGAGAGAAATGATCTTCTTTGACTCTTATTGCATACCACTTTAAAATGCTTTGGAACTCAGTCCAGCTGCCTCAAATTTACTCTGTAACATAGATGATTTTGGGGGGGGAGGGAAGACTTGCTTGCTTGCATGTGTGTGCACACACACAGTACAGAGTGACTGTACTGAAATGTGAATTCCTGTCTGTCACCTGCAGCACTGCATTAACAAGCACTGAACTGAGCCTAATGCACACATGGGGAACTAACTTGAAGGACATTAACTATTCCATATATTATTATTATGCCCTGAAAATGTATGGTGTCCTGAGATGGTAACAGGATGCCACAAATTCTTTAATTCCCCCTTTGTTGAGAGCTGTAGTATATTCTTATTTTCCTTGAATCTGGGCTGGCTCAAGACTGCTTTGATGAATAAAGGTGACATTCTGTGCTTAAGCTCTAAAACATGTAGCAAGTACTATCTTAGTCTCTTGGAAATCTGAGTCACCACGGACGATGTCCAACTATTTGGCTGGGGAGATCACTTGGAGAGGCCCTGCGACTACATCACAGAGGGGTCTAGCTGAGCTCAGCCTTCAGCCTTTCCTTCCTTCCCAAGGTTGCCAGACAGATGAGTAAAATCATCTCAGACCATCCAGATCAATCTAGGTGCCAGCAAAATATGATTACTGAGGAGTTGATGCCCAATGGAACAGAAGAATCACCTGTGTGTCTGTGCCCATAGTTATGCCTCACAAAACAGTGAAACATACTGAAGTGGTGGTTATTTAAAGCCCTGTGTGCTCAGCTGCCTGTTGCTTATCAGTAGATAAAAAAGATCATGCTCTATGGGCATGAAAACAAATCTGCTTCATCTTCTGTTTATTTATATGGCTACTGTATATTTTCCAGGTGGTTAATAACATTTCATGTGTATATATCCTGTGGTTGTGACTTGGACTGGGTATGAGTTGAGCAAAGAGAAGGAGAGAGCACTGAATGGTTCCTCCCATCAACAATCCTGATATATTTCCTTTTTCCCTTCCTTTGTTTGTGATTTTAGAGAGAGGAGAAGGGCTAAGACAGGAGTGCATGATATAAATAAGAGGTCTGTCTTAGGGGAAAGGGTCAAAAGCTAGCCAAGTGGATGCCAAATACAGTGTTGCACTGAAGGAGAGACACTTCTTTGACTGGGGTTCAAAGCTGTGATTTAGTGAATGTATCTCTGCTTATAACTCTCCAAAGGAGTTACTGGAGGAGTCGTGGTCCATGCAGGCAGCTCTCCATAAGCCTGAGTACATTTCTGTCTTTCAGCAGCTCCCAGTGCTGTGACAGTTTCAAATCGTGCTTTACTGTTTCTTTGAAGCATTTTCTCTCTCTCTCTTTTTTTTTTTTTTTGCCCAGTCTGCTTCTTTTAAAGGCTCTCATTCAGCTTTTAAAAAGATGAAAGGAGGCATGAAAGTCAATTATTTTCAAAAGAATAAGACAGAAAAACAATAATAGGAACTGAGAAATTGGGTGAGAAATATCTTTGTGACTTACTTAAAACAGGTCAGAACATTTGAGACTTTCTTGATGTCAGCTGTTCAAAATGAGTTTAATAACATGTAGTCTCCTAGTCGGCATACATATAGAATTTTATTATGTGGTTGCATTGCACTGGAAAAACATCACCAAAATAAGACACAGCCTGTGGACATTCATATCACTATCCATCAAGTTATGCCCGTTGGGGCTTCCCTGGTGGCCCAGTGGTTGAGAATCTTCCTGCTAATGCAGGGGACACAGGTTCGAGCCCTGGTCTGGGAGGATCCCACATGCCGTGGAGCAACTAGGCCCGTGAACCACAACTACTGAGCCTGTGCGTCTGGAGCCTGTGCTCCGCAACAAGAGAGGCCGCGATAGTGAGAGGCCCGCGCACTGCGATGAAGCGTGGCCCCCGCTTGCCACAACTAGAGAAAGCCCTTGCACAGAAACGAAGACGCAACACAGCAAAAATAAATTAATTAATTAATAAACTCCTACCCCCAACATCTTCTTAAAAAAAAAAAGTTATGCTGGTTTATTATTGACACGTAACACATAAAGGACTTCTCTCCTGAAAACTATGACTAAACATGGCAGTATGTCAAAAATATCTTCTTTTTGTGAACAAATAATTTGAAAATATATGGAAGGATGAGTTACCTTGAATTCTGAATTTCAGTTTCATTTTTCTTATTTATCACATTTTCATTTTTATGATTATCAAATAAGCTATTACCAAACATTGCATTGCCCAGTTTTCATAAAATATTTCAAATACCTTTAAAGATACAAAATAGTACCCCAAATTTCAGCCTCACAAGGAAAGACCAGCAGTCAATCTATTGCCAGAATCTCACATGATTTTCCGCTAACTACTGTTTGATGAAATATATAGCAAAAACAAAGAAAAATCTGAGTACAATTTGAAATAACGACTGCTAGTTGAGGCTACGGAATTCCCATTGAAATGCCCATGAAAACACAGCAAGAGATGCAAAGTTATAACACTAAAAACTGTGAACACTGGTTAAGGATTTGCCAGGTCCCTAAAGAAACAGTTCTGAACCATAACAGAGATGAGACCCTAAAGCAAAAAATGAAAAGCTTTAAGAAGATGATGGCAGATTTCCAACCAATCGCAAAGCAAACAAATCTTCCCAGACTAGAAGGGGGAAATATCTATTCCTTTATCTACCCAAAATATACATGAATACACCTTATAGGAATAGCTTTCTGTTTTCTTCCCCAAGAGTGTGACTACACTAAATGCTCTAGTTCTCATTTATTTCCATTTCAGGGCTGAGTTTGACATCCAGTGACCTGTTACACCCTAGGATGAGAAGTCCATCATAGGGCAGGACAGAGATGGAAGAAGCTGGAGTGTTGGTATGTTATGGGTTACAGTGGCTCATGTACTGTTTCTGAAAAGGAAAGGATCGCATCCTGCTTCAAATATTCCAGTAATAAATTCCTATCATTGAAAACATGAAAGCCCTTTAATTTCAGAAGAATCATGTGAGATGTGAATGTTAAATAGCAGACAGTAGGGTACACATATTTTACAATCCAGATTATTTTCTGACTCAAAGAATTAGGAGAGCAGAAATAATTTACCCATGCTATTTATATCAGAACCTAAGCCACCCTGGAGCCCTTTCCATTTAAGATTGGGAAACAAAGAACACCGGAATTTTGTAATTAAACCGATAAAAAGTCAACATAAAAAGTAAAATAGCAATGAAGATAAATATGAAAAATATAATTGTGTATTCTTTAAAATTCAAGAAAATGCTGACCATAAAGAGTAGATAAAAGATGAGATAACACAATGAAATCAAAAGGTTTGATAAAAATGAAGAACAGAGTGAGAGAAAGGGAGGAAGAGGAATCTAAATGGGATATGAAAATATTATAAGGAAAACTAAAAAGTTCCTAAAACTTGATCTATTTTTGAATGAAAACTATATAAATTAGAATCAGTATTATAGAGGAAAACTGTAAGACTGTCACTTATAATCTAGAGAATAAAGACAAATATTTAGAATGAGAGAGCATTAGTATATTAAATATGGGGTATTGATAATGTGACAGCAATAAATAACAGATACAAAAAAGAGAATGAAATGAAACAAAATATAACATGTATCCTTGAAAATGAAAGGAAAGCTGACCTAAGGTAATATAAACATGGATATCAGAGTGAGAGCAACAGCAAAAGTAATTCTTGAGAAACCACAAACATACTAAGCATATAACAATCTGGTTATAAAATATATGATTTTATCAGTAAAAATGTATTGATAGACTCAAATGTATACATGTCAAAGTACTTCTAATAGAAATTCCAATGGTGATTTAAATTTGACAGAATGAGGAAGGATAAATGAATGAGAATATCCAAGAACATATTTTTAAAGAAAAATAATGTAATTTTATACTAGATATTAATATGTATTATAACACTATAATAAATAAGATCTGATTTGAGTGAATGAAATAATATAGGTGTAGCTTAATAACAGTCAGAATTTACATATCACTTAATACCAGCTAGGTATTATTATTAGCATTTTACACAAATAAACTCATTTAACATGCATAATAATTCTTTCATGTATGCACTGGTATTAGTTTTCTGTTGCTGCCATGACAAATTACCTCAAATTTAGTGGCTTAAAACAACAAAGATGTGTTATCCACAGTTTCTATATGTCAGATGTCAAACAAGACTTTTGCTAGCCTAAAATCAAGGTGTCTTGGGGCTGTGTTCCTTATTGGTAGTTCTGGAGAAGAATCCACCTCCAAATTCATTCGGATTGTTGGCCAAATTAATTTCCTTGTGGTTGTAGGACTGAGATCTCCATTTCCTTGCTGGCTCTCAGCCAGGTATCATTTTCAGCTTCTAGAGGCTGCCCACATTCCATAACATGTGTGTGGCCTCTTTTCCCATTTTCAGAGCCAGCAAGCATAGAATGAGTCCTTCTTATACCCAGAATCCCTCTGACTTTCCCTGCAACTGCATCTCTCTTCTGCTGCTTCTTTAGCCAAATACCTTTGACCACCTTCCTCCTCCTTTCTTCCTTTTCTGCTTTTAAGGGCTCTAATAATTACATTAACCCCACCTGGATAATTCAGGATAATCTCTCTGTAACCTTAATTCATCTGCAAAGTCCCTTCAGAGCAGTATCTAGGTTAGCATTTGATGGAATAACTGGGAGGTGAGAATCCTTGGGGAACATCTTTAGAATTTTCCCTGCCATACTTCTATTCTTACCTCAACTTTACAGATGAGTAAACTAGGCACTAAGTGGTTAAATATCCACCAGAGACACAAAGGCAAAGGTAGAGCAGCTAGATCCTGAACCTGAGTATTCAGGCTCCACAGTATGATATCCATCATTGTATTATAAAGAATTGTGTCAAGAAACAAATCATAACAGCACATGTTCTAGATAATTCTAATGATATCACAAAAAAGGAAAATTACTAGAGCCCTATTGGCACAGGATTCACCAACATTAATTCCAGAGGCATTAAATATTTATAAGTAAAAGATAGCATTTAAAAATTACTTGAAGCATCAGTGAATTTCTATTTCATCTCCAAATAAAAAATGTATAAATAGCTAAAAGAAAAAAGCATAGAGAACAAAAACATTGCTAACTTTAAATATATTAAATTTATAAATATTTCCAAACCTACGAAAATGGGAGCAAATCCCTTTGTAAAAGTAATCTCTAGGTAAAAGCTCTTAATAAAATAAAAATATAAAGGTATTGTCTTTTTCAGTAGAATGCTACCAAATGCCTTACATCAGATTTCATTCTTAAAGGTGAGATATTAGTAGCATTCTCTTTAAAGTCAGGCATAAGAAAAGAATGCCTTCCATCACTGCATATATTGAACATCATAAGGGAGGCACTGGTAAGCACAGAAAGTAAAAAATCAAAAGAAAAAAGAAATGTTAATCTCAAATAAGGAAAACTGTCATAATTTGCTGGCAAGATAATTAACTCACCTACAAAACCCAAGAGACTTGATTAGAAATAATTAAAAAAAAAAGAGGTCCATATGTTTTCTGGACTAATACAAAGGCAATTTACACAAATCAATTTTATTTCTAAACACCAGCATAAACAATTAGAAAAAGTTACAAATGAAAAAGGGATTTTCCTATTGTCTTTAAATTTTAGCTAAGGCAAAAGAAAGGGAAGAGCAATGTGCACCCCCTGATCAAGATGGCCTTAATCTCCCCCTCAGCTCGATGAAATTTTAGACAAGTTTCTTCCTGACTCAAGGCCCTGACCTCCCTTCACTTAGAACATTTACTTTAGAAAAAAGTGTACTTGTAAATTCTTCCCCTGCCACGTTGACATGTATATCTTTTTAAAAGCCTCTTGCCAGTTTTACAACCTAAACTGTCTTTCTCAAGGATCTGGAAGCCAACCTTCAAAATGTAATCATCAAGGAAGATAGAGCAACTATCTCCCAGTCTCTCTGTGGGAGGCCGGAGCCTGACTTCAGTGGGAGCCTTGCTCCAAGTTGTAAAACTCTTTCCTCTTATGAAGAGAAGAGAAAGTTTACTCTTCCCTTGGGCAAAGCCAATTAGCAAACACAGGTGGTCTAAGACTCCCCAACTCCAGGTCTTAAAAACTCTCCAACCCTTTATTTCAGACTGGGCTCTGACCTCTCTTCCCTATTGCAATATTCTTGAATAAATCTTCCTTGCCTGTTTAACTTTGTCCAATGAAATCTTTGCTTTGACACCACCCTTACTTTGGAGAGGGAAGGGAAACCCAGAAATTGCAGAGAGGTTGGGAAAGTAACGAGTAAGGAAGGAACAGTAAAAGAATCTTCTATTCCAGGTCTCCAAGGCATAAGTCAGCCCTGAGGGAGGGAAAGGGAAAATCTATGACCTGGGAGTGAGATTTAAATTTTCAATTGAACTCTATTAGAACCATCATTTTAATACTGAACAGTGAGTTGTAATTACTGAGATAAAATTTGTTTTGTAATTGTCACTGAAAGTGTTCTGAAAGCCATGGCTTTTGTCTCAGGAGCTATTCAAGGGGCGGGGGAGGCGGGAAGGAAATTAAACAGTTTAAGGACAGTTGCTGGATGAAAATATAGATGCTTCCTGATTTATTCTTCCAAGTTCAGTACTTTAAGCAGATATTTAAATAACTTTTAAAAAGTATACCACTTACAGTACTAACACAGACAATTAAGTACCTAAAATAACTAACAAAATATGTGTAGGACTTTATTAAAAGAAAATAAACCACAATACATGAAAAGGCATAATGTATTATGAGACAGTATTTGTATATTATCCCCCAAACACATTTTTAGTATTTAAAATTCAAATTAGATTACTGACGTTTCTTCTACCTTTTATACTTTTTAATCTAACAGTGCAATCCAGGTAGATTAAAGAATTAAATGTAAAAAGCAAAATTTATGGAATAAAGTGCAGTTGATCCTTGAACAACAAACATGGCGGGGGGTGGTTAGGAGAGCTGATGTCCTGTGCCATCGAAAATCCATGTAGAATTTTACAGTCAGCTTTCTGTATCTGTGGTTCCACATCCACAGATTCAACCAATTGTGGATGTTGTAGTCCTACTGTATGTATTTACTGAAAAAAAATCGGCATATAATTGGATCCATGCTGTTCAGACCTCCATTACCATTTCTACACACCTACAGCATTTGCCCCGACTTCATGGCTCAAAGGGTGTTGTTCTTATTGCTGTGTAAAACCAAATTCTATACATCTGCACTAAATTTTGTACTGCCTTTTTTTTTTAACACCTTTATTAGAGTATAATTGCTTTAGAGTGGTGTGTTAGTTTCTGCTTTATAACAAAGTGACTCAGCTATACGTATACATATATCCCCGTATCTCCTCCCTCTTGCGTCTCCCTCCCACCCTCCCTATCCCACCCCTCTAGGTGGTCACAGAGCACAGAGCTGATCTCCCTGTGCTATGCGGCTGCTTCCCACTACCTATCTGTTTTACATTTGGTAGTGTATATAAGTCCCGGCCACTCTCTCACTTCGTCCCAGCTTACCCTTCCCCCTTCTCGTGTCCTCAAGTCCATTCTCTACATCTGCGTCTTTATTCCTGTCCTGCCCCTAGGTTCTTCAGAACCACGGTTTTTTCTTTAGATTCCATATATATGGAATCTTGCTTTTTTAATTTACACATTCAAATGCCTGCTCTCTACTAGGTACTTCTCATTAGCTTACAGGTAGACTGTATTGCTCCCATTCTAAGTATGAAATAAAATATAAAGTTTCACTTGAACCCACTTTCCCTGCCTGCTATTTACCCATTGTTTCCCTCCCATTTTACAGCAAAAATGACTTGTCTACCCTCCTTTCCTCCACTCCAATTCTCACTTAAACCCAATCCAATTAGGCTTTTGCTCCACAGACACCGTGGTCATGGCATCCACACTATTAAATCAGTGGCACACTTGACTTGGGATTAGTATTTGTCACAGCTGCCCAAGCTCTTCTCTTTGACTCACCTTCCATTTTTCCTGACTTTCCTCATACCTCACTTTTCACCCCTTTTACAGCTTCCTTTGCTGTCTCTTCCCTCCTTTCTTTCCTTTCAGTGTTAAGGTGGCCCAGAGCTCACTGCATGTTCTCCTGTTTTCCCTTTGGGATCTCACTCATTCCCAGTGCTTTAAGTACGACTTCTGTGCCAGCAATTCTAAGATTTACATCTCCAACACATCGAGTTTTCTCCTGAAATCCAGACTTGTATATATAATCGCCAACGTCACATCAGAATAAATGTCTAATCAATGATCCTTTCAGCAATACCTTTAAAATATTTCCAGAACCTGATGTTTTCTGACCACCTTCACTACTTCTCTCTTAGTCTAAGAGGCTACATTCTCTCTCCTCTGCTTTCTATAATATTTCCTAACTTGTCTTTCTGTTTTTACTTTGCCTCCTTCACAAGCTATTCTCAAGACAGTAGCCAAACAGATAACTAATAAGGACCTACTGTATAGCACAGGGAACTCTACTCTATACTCTGTAATGGCCTATATGGGAAAAGAAGCTAAATAAGAGTGGATATATGTGTATGTATCACTGATTCACTTTGCTGTACACCTGAAACTAACTCAATATTGTAAATCAGCTATACTCCAATAAAAATTAAAAAAAAAAAAAAAAAAAGACAGCCAGAGTCAAGTCATGTTTTAAAAAGCTAAGTAACTCCTCTCCTCAAAACCCTGCAATAGCTCCCCATTTTTAAAATTTATTTATTTATTTTTTACTTTTTTGCGGTATGCAGGCCTCTCACTCTTGTGGCCTCTCCCGTTGCGGAGCACAGGCTCCGGACGCGCAGGCTCAGCGGCCATGGCTCACGGGCCCAGCCGCTCCGTGGCATGTGGGATCTTCCCGGACCAGGGCACGAACCTGCGTCCCCTGCATCGGCAGGCGGACTCTCAACCACTGCGCCACCAGGGAAGCCCCAGCTCCCCATTTTACTTCAAGTTAATGCTAATGATCTTACCTTTCCTGCAAGGCCCATATGCCCTCAGTCCCCCACTTCAGACATCATGTTTTAAAATTATCTGCTTCATTCCCTTCCACTCAAGTGGCCACTTTCCTCCCCCTCTAACACTCTGGGAATGTTCCTGCCTAAGAAATTTTGTTCCAAATGGGAAAATATATGACAAATAATTAATGTTTTTATTACACAAAAAGCATGTTCTACATTTTACATATAATTCATTATAAACCGAATAAAAAGCATCAAGCACAACACTAAAATGGGCAAAGAATATGGACATATATGTCAGAAAGTATGAACTATAAACAAGCAATAAGCTTAAGTACGAGGGAATTGCTGATGGCAGTGTAATTTTTACAGTCTTGAGGGCTATTGCACATTTTGTATCAGAACATTAAATTATTATTAATGCTCTTTTACACAATAATTCATCAATTGATCTATGTTCGGGAAATAAAAAGCTATGGTTGTGAAGTTTTACACATATGCATTTTATCACACTATTATTTATTTTAATTAAACACTGGAGAGATGATAAACTATTAATTTTTAAATATAGTTATATTTAGTAGCCACTCAAAATATTTTGAGGAATATTTAATGATTCAGAAGAGGAAATGAAAATGCAGCATGCATGTGTTTATGTATTTATATGTGTCTGTGAGTGCGTGTATGTGTGTGCACCAGAGTAAAGAAATAAAAATGCCAGTGATTATTTTCTCCAAGTAGTGGTACTAGAGTTTATTTAAAATGTATTCTTTACCCTTTGCTATAATTTCCATGTCTTATAAGATAAATATTAGTGGATTTCAGAATTTTATAATCAATGTTTTATAAATTAATCTGTGTTGTTTCATGTTTTGTGGTGTCAGAAACATAGGGTATGGCTGGTTCTAGACTTGAGTTAAAACTGAAAGGAGGAAATTTAAACTAGATAGGGTAAATAAAAAACATCCTTATCTAAGTCAGCATATTTGTTTATTTTTAATCCTATGGAGATGTTATATAAAAAGGTTTAGAACAATAGACTATTTTATTAATATTTATGTCCTATTATACTTACAAAGCATTTATATCTATTATCCAAGTTGATTTTCATAATGCTTTGTAGTAAATATTTGCATTATAACGTCTTACCCAAAGTCATGCACACATTTATTCATTTACAAATAGATTTTGAGTCCCTAATAAGTGCCGAATAAGTTTTATCTGCTGGAATGCAGGAGTGAAGAAGACAGATCTATTCTGTGTGTCAAGCAACTTCAACATTGACAGACCCTGGATTCAAGCCCATCTTCTTGACTATAGGCTCATACTCTTTCACTACATTAAAGTGTTTTTTGGTGATTTAATTTGAAGCTTTTTTTTTTTCCTTACAGGTTTCTATTTGTCCTCTCACAAAGTAATTGATCTAAATCTCCACTTTGCAAATGAAATCCAGACTTTGTATACTTTGTAAATAATTCAATTAAAATCTAAATTATCTGGGTGAAATATTTCTCTTCTATGTATCAGTTTGCTGGTGGCCACCTGCTTACACTGTACTTAGAAAGCTGCCAAACAAATATAGAGGAAATAATTTCCAGGCCATGACCTTCCACATTATGTTTCATCCTGGCATTAATTTTAATGAAATAATAATGTACTTGGCACCAGAATATCATCTAACATCCAAGGATCTCCAAGTATGTAACAAACATTAATTCAGTAGCACAATGGCTCTGTAAGAGAAAACACCATTATCACAATCCTGGAATTGAACAGATTGTTGAACAGGGAAAATAATGATGGGGAACCCATTTTGAACTAATCAGAAGGGAGTAAGCTGCCAACTTGAATACTTTCAGTTCATTACCTTACTCGAAGTAGAAGAAGGGTTGGGGATGAGCTGAGACTGCTCAGAAGAAACTCCAAATTCTGAGGTTGGGGTAAAACATCTCACCTCTTCACCTAGTTTAATATATGAATGCTCTGTGATAATAAATTTAAAATTATTTATGTTTGGTTGACAATTTCCTTTACCTGAAAGCACTAGATTTAAAATCACAAAAAAGCCTCTAACTCAAACCTAGTCCGTAAAAGAAAGATGTTTCTAACTGAGGTGACTAGATGGAAGTTCTGCATACACAAATCAACTAATAAAAAATCATTATGGCTCCTGAAAATGACTCAAAACTGTCTTCTGAAATGACTTACATTTGCTCATGATATATATTAAAATCTAATGTAAAGAACAAAGTTAACATTGCCATCGAAGGATGTCGTTATCTATAAATGAAAAATATCAAACAGGTTTTTTTTCATCCCAGTGTCATGTTTTTGTGTTAGATGAGGCTATTAATTGCTGGATAAGGAGATCATTTTGATCATTTGGCATGGTAACATTTGATCCTTCAGTATCCCAAAGTCAGTGATGCTCTTTATTCCAAACAGAAAGGGCCAAAAAATTAATTTCAATATGTTACCTGCACCCAATAAATGTACTTATAAAAAAGATGTCTCATTCTGTTTATCACACAGCTTTGTTGTATTTAATTTTATCTAACTTTAATAATTGTTAAACTTTGTGCACTTTCACTGAAAAAGATTTCACAGTTTGCTGATTTGCAATTGGCAGTACCTTTCAAAGGTAAAGCTGTGAAGAAATATCAGAAGGGGCTAATGTTTTGCTCAGGAAATGTATTACATTTGCATTTCCTACAGCTCTTCTGCTTTGTAGAGGTATATACTGTGTTTGTATGAAAGATGATTTTATAACTACTTCTATCCTTTTAAGCATAAGTAGTTGAAAAATGGTGAATGAAAATGAGACTGGTCATTAAACTCTAGAATATGCAGAGAATGTCCTAGTGCATTTCAGCATTTGGATTATGTCACCCATAAAAATTAGTTTCTCAGTTATTTTGATTGCCTTTTCAAAAAATGCTTGACAGCTGCACACTCTGTTAATATAAGAGTTCTTGGGAATGTGCATGTTTGCTTAGTTATAATGTAATAAAGTTAAGATCATTCTATTAAATAGTAATTAGTTTACAGGGAATTCTAAATGCTTATTATGTTAATCTAATCCTTTAAAAAGAGAACTGTTAATGTTTTAAGTGTCACACTTAAAAATAGAAAAGTAAACTGATTTTTGCTTAAAAGTGAAATTACTTAAAATACATCATATAACTGTTCTTTTTGAAATTTTTTTACCTGAAATTTTTTGCCTATATTTTTATTTCATCATTAATTTAGCTAAAACATTTGCACATATAAATCTATTATTTAAGAGACTATTACTTAGTACTCAGGAGTATGAGTTTTCTGGAAAGAATACTAGTAAAGAGGAATTAATATATTTTTCATGTTTAAAATATTAATACTAATACTTAAAATTTATTAATCAATAAGCTCTTATTAGGCATGTGGTAAATGCTTTCTAAGTATGTGCTTATTTAATCCTCAGAATTCTGTGATATAGGCACTGTACTACAGTTAACATTATATTTTATTATATTTATATATTATTATATTTATCCAAAGCTACAACAAGTGGCAGATGTGTGCTGTGAACACAGTACTGGATTGTGTCTTACTAAGTAAATGGAGTCCATGAGGCATTTCAGTCACGAGAATAGATTAGGGACCATGGATAGTTCCACTCCCCTGCAGCCAATGGATTTGAAACTGAAAATATTACTTTGGTTTTCAATATTTGATGTAGAAATCTTAGGTCTGGACTGTAAGACACAGGTGATAGTGCCTGTACTGTAAAATGGCTGATAAATTTGGGGAAATATAATATTGATATTTTATCTTAGTAATTATATTTTCCAATGTTATTTATACACTATTAAGCCAAATCTCTCTCTCTGTTTCTAGGTTCTCAGGAACAAACATTTTCCGAATTTACAGTATAAAATCCACCCACCCCCCATGATCAGATATTTCTTTCATAAGCAGACCTGGATAAATTGGTCACAGTGGTGGCATGCTGAGGAATAATTATAATTGGTCATCTAGACTAAAAAATATAGCCAGGGGCTTCCCTGGTGGAGCGGTGCTTGGGAGTCCGCCTGCCGATGCGGGGGACGCGGGTTCGTGCCCCGTTTCGGGAGGGTCCCGCGTGCCGCGGAGCGGCTGGGCCCGTGGGCCATGGCCGCTGGGCCTGCGCGTCCGGAGCCTGTGCTCCGCAAATGGGAGAGGCCACAACAGTGAGAGGCCCGCATAACGCAAGGAAAAAAAAAAAAAAAAAAAAAAAATATAGCCAGAATGATATTCTACACAGTGTAGCCAGGCTACAGATGCTAAGTTTAAAGGATGTTGCAATTGACTTTAGGGTTATAATTACAATAGCCAAATTCTATGCAATACATATGAATCCTACAGGAAAACTCTAGAGCATTCAAAATAATATTAAATGCTTCCACAGAACAGTGCTACATACAATCATAAATAAACTAAGAGGCAATATTTTGACAATCGGCAAATTATGTCACCGGCCCGTGTGTCAGCACAGTAGAACAGAGCCACTCTGCTGTGACCCGTGTCCAAAGCTGGCTCATTCTGCCTGCAACATAGTCTTTTAATTCTTACACACATCACCTCACACATGACATTTTCTGGTTGGTACTAAGAGTGGCTTTTCTTATGTGCTGCCTAAATTTTTTTCCCTTTCATTTTTAAAAGATTCTTTGAATAATTATATTTTGTAAGTAGTATCTACAGGTTTGATTCAAGTAGAATGGATCAGCATTTATCAGGAAAAACCTAAATTGCACAAAGCAAAATGTTGCTTGGTGATACAATTTTCTTAATTTGAGATACTAAAGCTATGATTGGATATAATTAGTATTTTTCAACATTACTCCATTTGAGAATAAGAACATAGTCTTGATGAAATATCTCAGGCCTAAGTTTTAGTTTCTATAGGGTAGCTTTTAAAAATAACATAGTCATGGTATTGGTTTAAGCTTTGCAGTATATACAATCATTACTTGAGTGTAATCTAACAAAAATAGTATTGAATTTATAAGTCAGTAGAGTTCTTATTTCGATGGCCGATTGACTACACAATTTCAGAAATCATGTTCTGTTGATGCTTCCCAAACTAAATAATATTTCTGTACAATTCTTCTGAAAATAAGCAAATGAAAATGGAGGAGTTGGATAAGGAACAAAGTATGTATGATATAATCTATATAAAAGATATTATTTTCATTCCTTTTTACTACCAGTGAGGAACCAGGTACACAGAGAAGCTACATAACTCCCCCAAAGTCACACAGGCAATGGAACTGAGATTTGAACCTTCATGATCTGATTCTAGAATCTATGTTCTTAACTACTATGATATGTCACACCTTTCTGTAACTTTGGAAAATACTGCTATCCTAACACCTTACCTTTATGGTTCTGTGAAATCTTTTGAACACACGAATCTACTGATCCAGAGATGGAATATTTGTTTTAAATTACTTTTTGTTGCTTATAGGGATGGAACTGCAATGTCCATTCACATGCTTGTAATTCTTTATGGTGAAAACATACACTAGCAAGATAATCTATGGGTATGCTACAGTCTTGACCACTCAGGTGCTTGGTCAACTGAAATAAACACAGGAAACACTTGATTTCAGAATGAAGTAGGATATCTTCAATTCTGAGCCCTAACAATTTTCTGGAATTAGTATAGCGACTCTAAGGTTAAAATAACTGCTTCAGTTATGTGAATGGTCTATGATAAGGGTTGACTGATATATGGTATGTATTGGAAGATACATAATAAAAACTTTTTCACCCTATTTACTGGCACCTACAAATGCCAAGGGCTGTGCTCTGCCCTGGGTGGTGTAATGTGGATACTCCTCGTCCACAGGGAGTTTACAGTTTAATAGGGCGAGGCAAGCATTTAACAGATCAACAGATGTGCAGCATCTGTCTAAAAGGTGAAGTACAGATTGCTAAGGGAGTAACCCCAACTTGGGAGAGCTAATTCAGTCTAGGATGTTCAGGGAGTCAAGGGCACTGGGATCTGAAGAAAACAATTATCAGCTGAATAGATTTGTGAGTGTGGTAGAGGTAGAAAAAGGAGAGTGTTCCAAACATGTGGTATAATACTTCCAAGGATTGCAAAACAGAATACAGAAGGAAGATTCTTCAAAGTGTACACTACCAAATGTAAGATAGATAGCTAGTGGGAAGCAGCCGCATAGCACAGGGAGATCAGCTCGGTGCTTTGTGACTGCCTGGAGGGGTGGGATAGGGAGGGTGGGAGGGAGGGAGACGCAAGAGGGAAGAGATATGGGAACATATGTATATGAATAACTGATTCACTTTGTTATAAAGCAGAAACTAACACACCATTGGAAAACAATTATACTCTAATAAAGATGTAAAAAAAAAAAAAGCGTGAGGATTCTTGAAAGATAATCCAGGAGTAGATGGTTAAGTATTTGAAATCTAACTATGCTCAGTCAGAAACCTTGGTGCCTCGTACAGCACACCCTTCTGCAAAGGACGGAGAAGTTTTAGAAGCAGGCCTGAAGGCGGCCATGGCTGTTAAGATGATGGAAGTCCTCTTGCCTGCTTTTACTCTGTCTTGGGCTCCTAATTGCCCAGAAGTCCCTTGTTTCTACTGTTTGGCAGCACCCTTTTTCACAAGAGGGGAAACCAGTCTGAGCTGTGACTGCACTTACAGCACAAGTGATTGAATAATGCGCTACTCCTTTCCACTGCCACATCCTGCAGCCTCTCCCACTCCTGCGACCTTCCCTGTCTTCACGTCTTTACCTGGCATGATGTAGCACAGCTGACTGTTCAAGAGGAAACCGAACCAGTACCCTAGGGTCAGAAAATTTACCTTTCAAATATTGCTTTTGGCTTGTTCCAAGTACAGAATCAATCTACGTGTGCATACACACACATACACACACACGTAAGAGCTCAAAGCCCTGTTGTGTAGTATTCTAAAAAGAAGAACTGATCATGTTTATGAGGAAACTAAATAGTCTCTCTTCAAGTATTTAGGATCCATGGACATAAAGAAAGCAAACTTGCATCCAGAAATTAGTCATGCATATTGTTTTTTCTTGTTTTTGCTTTTCTGTGTTTCTCCTATTTTTCACCTGGGCACACTACAAACACTACCATCCTGACCTTTACTGCAGCTAGATGTGGCTACAAAACTCAGTTACAATCAAAGTAATGGGAAGGGAGTGGTATGTGCCTACCTCTAGAACAGACCTTTAAAATCTGTGAGCACCCTTACATGTTCTAAACCCTCCCCTTCTTTTTTCGTTGTTGTTGCCGTTACCTAGAATAGAGGCCATGTGTTGAAGACTGAAGAGTTTCTATTAGTCTGGGACTCGAAATGAATGCAAAAATGCAAGAACTCCCATCCCAACACTACAACTGCTACAAATACACATCTTTTCTCACTGACTTGGAACGTCAGCCTTCGACTATTAGATAAGAGAGAAATACACTGTCTTTTGCTTAAGTCTGTAACATTTTGTGTATATTTGTTACTGTAGCTTACCTTACCCTACCTGGCACAGAATCTCTAAATTCTCATTCTATGTTTATGAAACATATTATATTACAGGTAAATACAACTTTGTAGCCTGTTATTATGATTCACTTACTTTTTGATCAAATAAACTCATTTGATAAGATCAAAAATTAACCCATTGTATATTTTTTCTTTATAGCTAATAACATTTTACACGTTACAAGCAAAACCTAAAAGTATTAGTAATACCATTATTAACCTCCAAAGAATGTTTCATTTTAATGGAGAGTTCTGTTTTTTTTTTTTTTGCGGTACATGGGCCTCTCACTGTTGTGGCCTCTCCCGTTGCGGAGCACAGGCTCCAGACGCACAGGCTCAGTGGCCATGGCTCATGGGCCCAGCCGCTCTGTGGCATATGGGATCTTCCTGGACCGGGGCACGAACCCGTGTCCCCTGCATCGGCAGGTGGACTCTCAACCACTGTGCCACCAGGGAAGCCCCTCATGGAGAGCTCTTTTAAAGTACCACGTCTTGGTTGAAGTGCCCTAATAATCATGTAGTTCAAATATGTGAAAATCAAGTTCTTATAATACTTCTCTGTAACTCTTAAGATAATGACTCAAAATGATAAAACCCTAATTTGGACCTGAAATTTTCTCTATTTCAACACATATAAGTATGCCAAACTTTAGGGCATTCTTCTGAAGCACAGTTATCAAAGTTTTTCACATAAGATTTTAAACATTTTAAAAATGTAAAACCTATTAATGAACCATAGTCCTGTATATTATTAAAATATCTTTGCACCTAATTGGAAAATTATTAATAAGGGTCATGATTCTAAAGTTACTAAAATTTCCCAAGATGTTCTGGAAGAGCTCTGATTTATCAAACTGTATATATTATGCCAGGAACATTCAAGGTCAAAGTCCCTGGCAGCCTTTCGTCTAAAGCTATGCATATGAAGGAGTCCTGTGGGGTTCAGGGAAAATTTCTTCTCATTTCATTATCTTACTTTTTGTGTAGATAATAAAAAATCAAAACAAAACAAAAAACGTCCCCCAAATTCTTTTTTGGTTAGCCATGACCAAAATACTAAAATACTTAGAGGGATCTTCTATCAAAGCAGACCTTTGTAAATGTCACTTTCCTGCAAAAAGTTTGTGCACTAGTTAGATTCACATACAATTTAAAAATTGGAACTAGGCCTTCTTACACACTAAATTCCATTGCTTTTCTCTTAGGTCAGTGGTTTCTTGTGCTTTTAGTGTAACCTGTTACAACTCATCTAAGCCAATTTTTTTAATGCCATCCAATTTCTTCTCATATCTTGAACTGAGATTAGGACCAGAAGTGTCTTGGTGCCTACAAATTTTGAGAATCTATTTTATTTTTTTAATTCAGAAAAAGGTAGTTATAGGAATTGCAGAAAAGTAGAGAAGGCAGCGTGAGTTCTCATGATCTGTTTATGGAATCAAGCACCCATTATCCATCCTTCAGCAATAACTCTTGAGTCAAGGATTATTTCAGTTTGAAACTACCCCCTGAACTCCAGAAAATACATATCCATTCATACATGCATGCATATACAAACAACCAGAAATGCTCAGATAGCAGTAATAAACCAATACTCGCAAATAGTTTAAATCAAATACTGTTATTTTTTTAATATTTGTCTCCTTTTTGTGTTAAAGATAAAGAACAGTGAATAACATAGTATCATGATTATTAGCTTCAGGAAGAGAATAAAAATGTGAGGAGATATTACTTCTATACTATGGGTTGATCACAGTCATTGAAACTATGTGAGTTGTGATTATTGGAAGCAAAATAGGGATTCTACTTGCAGGTGGCAGATGGGACACATGCATTTATTACTCCCTTCTACCTACGTTCAATTCAATTCCTTTGAATTATCAGAAAGGATATTTATTTTAAATATATAATAGCAATACAACAAGAAATGGTAAAGGTAACAAAAACTAGCAGAAAAACAGATGAGATCATATTTGGAAAATAAAAAGCAACTATAAGCCATAATAGGCACAAAACAGAACTGTTCCATAGGTAATAACGGGCTTTGCCATGGAATCTACTGAAAAACTCTAAGTTTAGAAACAACTAAAAGTCAGCTGAGTATAAGTACTTAATTGAAGGACTGCTTGAGAAACAGATCAACCACTCATGGCTATAGAAATAGCTGTACTGTTATGTTTACCTCTAGATAAACTCCTAAACTCAAAGTGATGGGGACTTCTTCCATGGTTATTGGGGTCAGAGAGAGAAAGAGCAGCAAAGCTTAATATAAATCTGTATTTTCATAATAAATATGGAGTAGTAATGAGTGAGGAGGAGAAAGGTCAGCTCCACTGCTGAAACACACTACAGTGTTCACGGTCCAATGTAAAGCCCTGCTCAGCTTGGTCATTATAGGGGTCACCATCTGGATCCCTATTTCCACAACCTGAAGGAAAACTGGCAAGCCATCTAAAACAATATAAAGTAATTTGGAAGTATTATTACAAGTAAACAGATACATGTGCCTTGTCTATACTTCTGGGTATCTACCCTGGAGACATTTTGTACATGTGCACAGATATATATGCACATGGATATTGATTTTAAATTTAATAGTGGAGGAAATGGAAACAGCACAAATGTTTATTAATAGGACACCAACAAACATACATACATGGAGTCATTAAAAATCATGCTGCATGGAGATGGAACAGTGAAAATACATAACCTTGACTGAAGTGTTCATTACATGGGTTGTATACATTTGTCAAAGGTCATCAAACTGTTCTCTCTACATTTTAGTGAATGTAATTATATGCCTCTAACTCTTAAAGCTAACAAAGAAGCCATCATGAGTTTTTTTTTTTTTTTTTTTTTTTTCCTTGCGTTATGCGGGCCTCTCACTGTTGTGGCCTCTCCCATTTGCGGAGCACAGGCTCCGGACGCGCAGGCTCAGCGGCCATGGCTCACGGGCCCAGCCGCTCCGCGGCATGTGGGATCTTCCCGAAACGGGGCACGAACCCGCGTCTCCTGCATCGGCAGGCGGACTCTCAAGCACTGCGCCACCAGGGAAGCCCCCATCATGAGTTTTGTTGAGATGTGTTAGGACACAGAAATAGGAAATCTGAAAACAAAATATTTTGTAAATATTTATACTTTACCATTAGTAGGGGTGCTTGGGCTTCCCTGGTGGCTCAGTGGTTGAGAGTCCGCCTGCCGATGCAGGGGACACGGGTTCGTGCCCCAGTCCGGGAAGATCCCACATGCCACGGAGCGGCTGGGCCCGTGAGCCATGGCCGCCGAGCCTGCGCGTCCGGAGCCTGTGCTCCGCAACGGGAGAGGCCACAACAGTGAGAGGCCCGCGTACCGCAAAAAAAAAAAAAAAAAAAAAAAAAAAAAATAGGGGTGCTTATGATACTAAGGAGGAACAAATGAAAAATATGACAGAGATGAGCAAACAAAGACTTCTCCTACCCCAATAAAGCAGAGGCAGTGACTATTTTGATATGACTACCTAATAATGATTAATTAATCACTGGTTCTCAAACTTGGTTGCTCATTAGAATCTCCTGCGAGCTTTGAAAGAACTACTGATGCCTGGGTCCCATACCCAGAAACCTGGTTTAATTGGTCTGGGCTATTACCTGGGCATCAAGAGTTTTAAAAGCCTCCCAGGTGATATTAACATGCAGCAAGTTTTAGGAGCCACTATTTAGTCATTCTCAGACTGAGAACTACTGAATTAAAAAATATCCTTTCTTCATCTGAAGCCAATGGAATGAAACTCATTTACCTAAAGTAACACAAAAAAGGCTTTAGAAGCATGTGAAGTATTTCAGATTACTATTTATCTATGTCAGTAGTAGATGCTGCTGACATAGATAAATTGTTTAATACGCAGTCTGTTAAAACGTGAGTGTGGGGAACCACCTTTACATGCTACTTAATGATATGAGCTTTGCTAAAGAAGCTACTTAAGATGAATAAAGAATACCACTTCCTCTCAATCAATGGATTTGTCTCATTCTATCTTAGCCTCTCTTGGATTGTCTACTCTGGCACAAAGATACTGACAGGGACATGAACTGGAACAGAGAATATGGGTTTTTAGACTCTGCTTCCAGATATACCATTCTGGATCACATATCATGACTGAACTATGCAAATGGAAGAGAAGAATGCCTGCTGACCATCTCTGAAACCTTCCTTTGATAACCTCACACTCACACTAACATCTAAATATAAGGAACCTCTGAGCATCCGTTTGCAGTGTTCTGGCTGTTGGTTGGGTCTTCTTCACAGAAGCACTATTAAGAAACAGTCTTCCATCCCCAGGGACCAGTTAACAATGAGCGGATATGCAGACAAGCATGTGTGATGACCAACTCTAGATCTTTTCTAGAAGGAATGAGGGCAGATTCCAATTACTGAGCCAGAATGAGCCCTATTCGTGCCTGTTCTCTAGCCAACAACTCTGTGTGCCCAATCACAGTGACTTATATCCATGATGGAAGGACTAAACTCACAGGGGAAAGATAATCTTATCGAGTCAAAGCCAAATGTAGATAAGCTGATTATCACGGAAGGTTTTAAGCAAGAGAAACTGGATACAGAACTCTAAACATTTCTTATTATCAGCAAATGTGCACAGCAGCTGCTGGTAATCACCAATCACAATAAGCAGATCGACAGAAAAGGGGAAAATATTGTGGATGCACCCAAATTCCAAATCTTGGCACCTAACTGAATTTAGTGCAGAGCATCAGGATGAATTCAAATATGTGTGAATCATGGTAATCATGCGAAGTGCTAAATCACACATTTCCTGATTTATCCAAGCTTCCAAAAACACTATATTCTGTGTGCCACAATTTGTACTAAGCTTTTTAGGGTCAAACTTCTAGCGTCACACCACACACACACACACACACACTCTTCGCAACAATGTGCTTTGCTATAGCATTATATAGCAATTATCATATTAAAATAAATAAAGCATTTGGATGTGTGAATCAAAGATACTGACAAGAACTTTCATCAACATCAATTTAACAAAAAAAATTCAAAGAACTATATATGTTTGTGTTTGTATATGTATGTTTATCTATCCATCCATTCACACACACACACACAAGCATCCAACCAGAAAATATCCAATATTTATTTTATTAAACAGCAATAGGCCCAATCTCATGGAGTTTATCTTGCAGTTAGGACAGGTTAAAACACAGGGGAAATTAAGCACATTAAGGTAAACCTGAGGAATCCCTGTGGTGTTGGAACTGTTCTGTATTTTGACTATGGTGGTGATACAGAAAGCTACACTTGTGCTAAAATTGCATAGGACCAAATACACACACACAGTCCAATAAATCTAAGTAGATCCGAGTAATATCAGTAGATTATATCAATGTTAGTAACCTGGTTGTAATATTATGCTTTGCAAGACATTACCATGGGGGGAAACTGGATAAAGGGCACACAGGTCTCTCTACATTATTGCTTACCACTGCCTATGAACCTACAAGGATCTCAAACTAAAAGGTTTACATGAGATAAAACTGAAATGCAAAATGATAAGTGCTAAGATAAAAAAAAGCACAAGTTGTTATGGGGGCACATAATAGGGCTATATAATCTAGATTGGCAGGTTAAAGAGATTGAGTAGAATGAAATTAAGCAATTGCAAGTAAAAGAAGTCCAGGAATAAAGATTAGTTTATGCAAACAATGTAGTTTAGTCTAAAATATTATTTCTGAGTATTGTTAGGTAATTTTAAATATTTTCCAGGTGAGAGAAAAGAGATTCTATTGGAGAGGGAGTTAGTCGCCAATTCTTTAAGGAATATGTGATTACATTAATGTTTATGGGTCCAAACTTTAAAAGATATGTGAATCCCTTTAAATCTTGTATCTAGAGACATTAAAATGATCTAACAGCAGGGTAGTGAAGGTCATGGATGAGGCTAACCTAGAGGCATGAGCAACATAAATAGGTGCAAAAATTCAAACTGAGAACTGGACAAATATGGGTTGAATGTAAAAGGAGACAGTGGTAGTAGAGATGGTAAGGAGGGGAAGCATAGCCTTGACTATCCATTGGATAAAGATGGTGTAGGAGACAGTTATCAAACTCAGGAAGGGATCACTCCAGGGTTACAGGCATGAGTTTTAAGTGTTTAATTGTACCATTTATTTCCATATGAATACAAGTAAGTGTCAGCTTGTAACTCCTTTTCTTCTTTCTCCTCCTTTCTTTAATGAAACAGCATAACCTACCTTGTGTTTTACACTGGAAAAATGTGTTGGAAAAATTGAGTGGATGTCAAAGGTTACCAGGGGACAAGATAAGCAATTCCAGTTCTTTTTGTTTATAGCATCTCAAACCATGCTGTGTCCTCTCCAAAGAGTAAAATTGTATTACATTTTTATTTCACTTTGGAAAGAGATGCACACTACACTTTTTGTTGCAAATATTCAAATAATATTCTCATACTGGGAATCAATACTGTTTAATAGTCACCTGGACTATATAAGCAGTGACTCTCAATAATTTGCAATGCTTTGAAGGCTGCCAAATAGGTGGCAAAAACACTACTTTTAACTTCAGGATAACAGATTGTATTTCTTTTATGATATCCCTGCAGTGGTGAAAATGGAAATTACTGACTCTGGGAACTCAGCCTACAGTGCTGTTAATCACTGTATTGCTATTAATTGATTTCTTTAAGAATGAGCCAGACCCAGCAGGACACTACTTATTAGACCTCTCTCCCACTTGTAATGCAGTGTTTTTAATACTGCATGCAGAGTTTTCAGAGGGAAATGTTTAGTTTTCAGAACAGAGGTAGCTTTGTACGGAACAGATAAGAACCAGTCAGTTTAAGCTATATAGTGATACATTGATCCTTTGAAAGGGAGAGACTTGAATTGTTCTTCTTTCCTCTGCCTGCATTATCATAGGTAAATAATTTGAAACTATGCATTCAAATATTCAGTTCAGTCATGTTGCTTGTATTGCAATATGTACAGAAACCTCAAGATCTTTTATTATTTTGAAATAATACCTATAGGGACCCCACTACTTTGTCCAACATACCTGGAAAAATTATTTTGTCCAAAAAGGCACCCTAAGTTCCTAGAAACTAGAAGCTAAAAGCTACTTTCTTCTTTTTTTTCCCCAAAATCCATAACCGGCAGTGGAGAGCATGAGGTTAGATACTAAATAAAACTAAAATTCAGAAGGAAAAATTTATAATCTATATTCAAAATAATAGGACACTATGCTGACATGAATATATATTTATGGGTATATTTAAACAATGAACATATGTCTATCTTAACTAGGCAAAATTGGAGGACTATTATCTAATACATTAGAAAGTTTGATTGATTGATCATTTTGCCCTTTTTCTTAATAGACTATTACAGCAGTAGACAAAGGAAGAAATAAAGTGCCCAGCTAATCGATCTGTATCATACTGGAAAGGTCAAAATAGAATTGTACATTACTACTGTCAGAAATATATAAAACATTAACGTTTCCATACCATAGTCTCATCACAAAAATTGTAATGGAGACTGAAAAAGACACAATATTCGTGCATTCTTATGACTAAAATAGCTATTAAGTTGGAAATGGAATGGCATAAATCTAATCTCAGGAGAGGTGCTGACTGGAAGAAACTACTATGGATCCATTCCTAAGCCATCCTATATGTACTCAGATATTTTTTCCACAAGAAATCCTCAAAGTGACATATGTGTACTCATGACTTACAACATCTCTGTTAGAAATAGGCAAAGGCATACATCAAAAGCAAGTAATACATTAAGTAATAAAATATAGAAATAATAAATATAACTATTAAGGTCAATTAAGAATTACATTTTGCATCTTGTTAAATTAATGCAGTATAGGAACTTGAGAAGAATTATACATAAATGGAAATATTCTGTGAATAGCTTCAAGTTTAACAGATTATGATTTTTTTTTTTTTTTTTTTTTTTTTTTTTTTTTTTTTTTTTTTTTTTTTTTGTTTTCTCTGGTCCCCAAGCTATTGCCTCGCGGAGTACGGGCCCCGGACGCGGGGCCTCAGCGGCCATGGCTCATGGCCCCAGCCGCTCCACGGCACGTGGAATCTTCCCGCACCGGGGCACAAACCCGTGTCCCCTGCATTGGCAGGCAGACTCTCAACCACTGCGCCACCAGGGAAGCCCAGATTATGATATTTTTAAACATACTTTCTGGGCTTCCCTGGTGGCGCAGTGGTTGAGAGTCTGCCTGCCAATGCAGGGGACACGGGTTTGTGCCCCGGTGCGGGAAGATTCCACGTGCCGTGGAGCGGCTGGGCCCATGAGCCATGGCCGCTGAGCCCGCGCGTCCGGAGCCTGTACTCCGCAGTGGGACAGGCCACAGCAGTGAGAGGCCCACATACCGCCAAAAAACAAAAAAATAACCAAAAAAAACAAACATACCTTCTAACCATTACCTATGTAATTGTGTTATACAGAAACAAATGTGAAAATTACCATATTTACTTTGTATTAATACAGACTTTGTATTGTATTTTGTGGGATTTAAAAAAATGGTAATATGTGCATAAGGTATACACACATGTACACATACACCAAACCATAAATTGTATTATTTAATATGCCAAATAGGACAAAACTAGCATAAAAAACAGAGCATAGATTTTTAGAGAGATGAATTTTAAAATGCATTAAAAATGTGAGGCTCGGGGCTTCCCTGGTGGCGCAGTGGTTGGGAGTCTGCCTGCCAATGCAGGGGACACGGGTTTGTGCCCCGGTCCGGGAGGATCCCACATGCCACGGAGCGGCTGGGCCCGTGAGCCATGGCCGCTGAGCCTGCGCGTCCGGAGCCTGTGCTCCACAATGGGAGAGGCCACAACAGTGAGAAGGCTGCGTATCGCAATCAATCAATCAATCAATCAATCAATCAATCAATAAATCAATCAATAAATAAATAAATAAATAAATAAATAAAAAATAGTGAGGCTCTTCTTAGCTTTGAAGACAATTTGTGTTTTTTATCTGCCTCCTGGCAGTTCAGCTTAAGTTGAAATTTATACAGCAAACATCTTATCATAATTCCTACCTCTGAAGAAACTCAGTAATGATACTTGCACTGGAGGCTTGTTATTTTAAAACACTCTTACTTTGGAAAAAATCAGATGTTAAACTCAGCATAATTGCTGAAGACACAATATTTATGAAAAAGAAAACTTTCAGAAAAGTTTTTGTTTTGGGGGAAAAAGATTATATTATCAACTTGGCATTAAAAATCAAATGTAAGTCAACAAATATTTGAACACCTATTAAATACAGCACAGTTTGTTATGAAAGACACATTAATAAGCAAAAGGGAATCCTCAAGTAGTTTATAATCCAGTACAGACATAATAAAAAGCTGAATATCATAAATACTACAAAAGACATTAAATAATGCAATGAGGGAAGTTTGTGGAAAAAAGGATAATATGGGAAAAATATCAGAAAATGCTTCAATGAGGATATAAATAGGGCTTCACAAGCAGACATGTCAGAGGAAACAACTTGAGGTAGATACTTGAAATGAGGAAATAAAAAAGAGACTATACCAAGAAAAGAGAGAGGGGGGGTAGTGTTTGAAGAAACGGTGAGCAATCCAGATACACTAGAAAATAGTTTAAGCACCTAAATAGGTACTGGGATATGAAGGCTGAAAGTATGATTGGCTCATATTGTCAATAGGCTGAATATCAAGCTGAATATATTAGATTTTACTTGATAGGAAATGAAGAAACTGAAACTTTTTGAATAAATATGTGTATGAATAAGAAAGTTTAATTTAGTAATTGTCTACAGAATGACTTGTGACACTTTTCCAACTCATTTGTTTTATTTATTTATCTGTGGGAGTAAATTTTTAATGGCTGGCTAATGATATCACTACATTTTTACTGCAAATAGTACTCATTTAAGCACTTAAAAATGGAAGGTGTACAAAGATTAAATTAAGACATGGTAAATTGACTAAATATTTGGTTTTTATATAAATAAAGGTCATAACCACACTGTTGACATGTAATACTGTTACAGTATAACAATTAAACTTGTGAGTCTACAACAGAAGTCATCTGTAATTAACCAGGAAACAAAGTTGAAAAAGACCATGTTAAAACAAAACTACTGGGATTTACAGGTCGGGATTGTAAGTAGCAACAAACAGACTCAGCTCCTGAGTATTTCAAGTTTTACAGTACACATTAAAAATGATTTCTTCCATCAACACTATAAATTCAAACTGTCAGATGTTTATGCATTTTGCAAGTTACACTGATTGAATTGCTTACACGGGAGCCAGGGTCAGAACACCTCCCAATTTGAAGTTTACATCACCCATATGCTAACACAAACACAACTTGTTCTGTTTCCTTCTCTCCTCTCTCCCCCCCAACAAAGAAGGCAGGATTTTTTGTTTCTTTTATGAAATTGTTTTAAAGGATTTGTGACAATCAATCTGAACGTCTGAAATTCAGTAATATTTAACTCTTAGACAGCTAAGAGGTTAAAGATGGAAAATAATTTCTCCTAACACTAAGTTAGAAAATCATTTGCATCATACTGTAAACAAGGAAGCAATGTAAAGCGACAAAAACCTATCCCCAGTACGAAACTGAAAAAATCTAAATTTCAAATCAACAGAACTGGTCTACTTCCATGTTGACTATATGCCACAATATAAGTGTGAGCTCCATAAATGCATAGCTAATGTAGGTAGTCTTCCACTGTGGCAAAAGCACAGGATCCAATTCCTGAATGAGCCATCAGTCCTAGATACTGTGTGGCCTGTCCCATGGCTAGGGCAAGTGGAGGTTGCTTTGGCAGACTGTGGGTTTCTAATATTGCACTGTTAAGAGCTGAGCACACAGGAAAAATGACACTTTTCCAACTCTATTTTTCAAAGGCTTTTATGTAGATTACAGAGTACTGACTCCTAAAATTGAGTTTATCACTTTAACCATACACCTCACACGGCACCACCAATGCACTCATTTACAGAGGTTGGTATAGTGTCTGACACCCAAAAGGAAAGCAAAAAATGCTTTCTGAATGACTGAAAGAATAATATGTTTAGAGATGACTAAACTAGTTTGAAGACTAATTTTCTAATCAAGTAGAAATTAAGGCATGAAATAGGACAGGGCACTGGTAATGCAAACAAAGAATGAGTTTTAAGAAAATCGAAGTTGATTCTAAGGTTTTAATCGGGAGGACTTTAAAGAATGGAGAACAAGTCATCAACCTACAAGTGTTAAAGCAAAGAGTTTAAAAATAGTGGGGGCATTGGTGTTTGGGGACATGTTAAATTTCAACAGCAAATGGAAGACTGAGGTGAAGTTAGGTAGAATAAAGTCATAATCACAGGACAGGATTTCTAGAAACAGGTAATATCTAGAGGTGAGGTTCTGTCAATACTCAACAATATAGAGATGATTAAAACAATGGAAGTATCAAAGTTTAGAAACTATAAAGAGAAATTCAAAGATGTTCACATTTAGAACGCCTACATTTAAATGAAACATGGTAAGCAAGGTAAATAGAGAAGTGAGACTGCAGACCAAGTTATTTGGACTGATATGAAAAAGATTCAGATGATGTTGCTGCAGCTGAAAATGGAAACAATAATATGACATTTAGCTTCTACTATATGCTAACCACTCTGCTAGTTATTTTTAATGATTTTCAGATTTAATCCCCAGAACACGTGTATGATGTCTATATTATAATTTTTCCTTTTTTTTTTTGTTTAAACATAGGGAGAGTGTTGCCCAGAAAGTTTAGAGGAAGGGATGACATCAGGATTCAAAAAAGATTTTGTTTTGAATTTTATTTTTTTTATACAGCAGGTTCTTATTAGTTATCTATTGTATACTTGTTAGTGTATATGTGTCAATCCCAATCTTGCAATTCATCCCACCACCACCACGCCCTCCCCACTACTTTGCCCCCTTGGTGTCCATACTTCTGTTCTCTACATCTTTGTCTCCATTTCTGCCCTGTAAACTTGTTCATCTCTACCATTTTTCTAGGTTCCACATATACGCGTTAATATATGATATTTTTCTTTTTCTGACTTACTTCACTGTGTATGACAGTCTCTAGATCCATCCACGTCTCTACAAATGACCCAATTTCATTCCTTTTTATTGCTGAGTAATATTCCATTGTATATACATACCACTTCTTCTTTATTCATTCGTCTGTTGATGGGCATTTAGGTTGCTTCCATGATCTGGCTATTGTAAATAATGCTTCAATAAACACTGGGGTGCATGTGTCTTTTTGAATTATGGTTTTATCTGGGTATATGCCCAGTAGTGGGATTGCTGGGTCATACGGTAGTTCTATTTTTAGTTTTTTAAGGAACCTCCATACTGTTCTCCATAGAGACTTTATCAATTTACATTCCCACCAACAGTGCAAGAGGGTTCCGTTTTCTCCACACCCTCTCCAGCATTTGTTGTAGATTTTCTGATGATGCCCACTCTAACTGGTGGGAAGTGATACCTCATTGTAGTCTTCATTTTCATTTCTCTAATAATTAGCAATGTTGATCAGCTTTTCATGTGCTTCTTGGCCACCTCTATGTCTTCTTTGGAGAAATGCCTATTTAGGTCTTCTGTCCATTTTTGGCTTGGGTTGTTTTTTTAATATTGAGCTGCATGAGCTGTTTATATATTTTGGAGATTAATCCTTTATCTGTTAATTTGTTTGCATATATTTTCTCCCATTCTGAGGGTTGTCTTTTCATCTTGTTTGTAGTTTCCTTTGCTTTGCAAAAGCTTTTAAGTTTCATTAGGTCCCATTTGTTTGTTTTTATTTCCATTACTCTAGGAGGTGGATCAAAAGAGATCTTGCTGTGATTTATGACAAAGAGTGTTCTGCCTATGTTTTCTTCTTAGAGTTTTATAGTGTCTGGTCTTACATTTAAGTCTCTAATCCATTTTGAGTTTATTTTTGTATATGGTGTTAGTAATTTCGTTCTTTCATTTCATTCTTTTACATGTAGCTGTCCAGTTTTCCCAGCACCACTTATTGAACAGACTGTCTTCTCTATTGTATATCCCTGCCTGCTTTGTCACAGATTAGTTGACCATAGGTGTGTGGGTTTATCTCTGGACTTTCTATACTGTTCCATTTATCTATATTTCTTTTTTTGTGCCAGTACCATATTGTCTTGATTACTGTAGCTTTGTAGTATAGTCTGAAATCAGGGAGTCTGATTCCTCCAGCTCCATTTTTTTCCCTCAAGACTGCTTTGGCTATTCGGGGTCTTTTGTGTCTATACAGATTTTAAGATTTTTTATTCTAGTTCTGTAAAAAATGCCAATGGTAATTTGATAGGGATTGCAGTGGATCTGTAGATTGCTTTGGGTAGTATAGTCATTTTCACAATGTTGATTCTTCCAATCCAAGAACATGGTATATCACTCCATCTGTTGGTATCATCTTTGATTTCTTTCATCAGTGTCTTATAGTTTTCTGAGTACAGGTCTTTTAACCTCCCTAGGTAGGTTCATTCCAAGGTATTTTATTCTTTATGTTGCAATGGTGAATGGGATTGTTTCCTTAATTTCTCTTTTTGATCTTTCATTGTTAGTGTACAGGAATGCAAGTGATTTCTGTGCATTAAATTTGTATCCTGCAACTTTACCAAATTCATTGATTAGCTCTAGTAGTTCTAGTAGTTTTTTGATGGCATCTTTAGGATTCTCTATGTAGAGTATCATGTCATCTGCAAACAATGACAGTTTTACCTCTTCTGTTCCAATTTGTATTCCTTTAATTTCTTTTTCTTGTCGTGGTTAGGACTTGCAAAACTGTGTTGAATAATAGTGGTGAGAGTGGACATCCTTGTCTTGTTCCTGATCTTAGAGGAAATGCTTTCAGTCTTTCACCATTGAGAATGATGTTGGCTGTGGGTTTGTCAGATATGGCCTTTATTATGTTGAGGTAGGTTCCCTCTATGCCCACTTTCTGGAGAGTTTTTATCATAAATGGGTGTTGAATTTTGTCAGAAGTTTTTTCTGCACCTACTGAGATGATCATATGGTTTTTATTCTTCAATTTGTTAATATGGTGTATCACATTGATTGATTTGTATATACTGAAGAATCCTTACATCCCTGAGATGAATCCCAGTTGATTATGGTGTATGATCCTTTTAATGTGTTGCTGGATTCTGTTTGCTAGTATTTTGTTGAGGACTTTTGCATCTATAGTCATCACTGATATTGGTCTGTAATTTTCCTTTTTTTGTAGTATCTTTGTCTGGTTTTGGTATCAGGGTGATAGTGGCCTCATAGAATGAGTTTGGGAGTGTTCCTCTCCATTTTTTTGGAAGAGTTTGAGAAGGAAGGGTGTTGGCTCTTCTCTAAATGTTTGATAGAATTCACCTGTGAAGCTATCTGGTCCTGAACTTTTGTGTGTTGGAAGATTTTTAATTATAGTTTCAATTTCATTACTTGTGATTGAGCTCTATGTTTTCTATTTCTTCCTGGTTCAGTCTTGGAAGTTTATACCTTTCTAAGAATTTGTCCATTTCTTCCAGGTTGTCCATTTTACTGGCATAGTGTTGCTTGTAGTAGTCTCTTAGTATGCTTTGTATTTCTGCAGTGTCCTATGTCACTTCTCCTTTTTCATTTCTAATTTTATTGATTTGAGTCCTCTCCCTCTTTTTCTTGATGAGTCTGGCTAAACGTTTATCAATTTTGTTTATCTTCTCAAAGAACCAGCTTAAGTTTTATTCATCTTTGCTATTGTTTTCTTTGTTTCTATTTCATTTATTTCTGCTCTGATCTTTATGATTTCTTTCTTCTAATAATTTTGGGTTTTGTTTGTTCTTCTTTCTCTAGTTTCTTTAGGTGTAAAGTTAGATTGAGATTTTTCTTGTTTCTTGAGGTAGGCTGGAATTGCTATAAACTTCCCTCTTAGAACTGCTTTTGCTGCATCCCATAGGTTTTCGATCATCATGTTTTCACTGTAATTTGTCTCTATGTATTTTTTGATTTCCCCTTTAATTGCTTCAGTGATCTCTTGGTTATTTAGTATTGTATTGTTTAGACTCCACGTGTTTGTGTTTTTTACGTTTTTTCCCTCTGTAATTGATTTCTAATCTCATAGAATTGTGGTCGGAAAAGATGCTTGATATGATTTCAGTTTTCTTAACTTTACCATGGCTTGATTTGTGACCCAAAATGTGATCTATCCTGGAGAATGTTCCATGCACACCTGAGAAGAAAGTGTAATCTGCTGTTTTTAGATGAAATGTCCTATAAGTATCAATTAAATCTACTTGGTCTATTATGTCATTTAAAGCTTGTGTTTCCTTGTTAATTTTCTGTCTGGAGGATCTGTCCATTGGTGTGAGGTGTTAAAGTCCCCACTATTATTGTGTTACTGTCAATTTCCTCTTTTATAGCTGTTAGCAGTTGCCTTATGTATTGAGATGCTCCTATGTTGGGTACATATATATTTATAATTGTTATATCTTGTTCCTAGGTCTGAAGTGGGTCTCTTGTAGACAGCATATATATGGGTATTGTTTTTGTATCCATTCAGCGAGCCTGTGTCTTTTGGTTGGAGCATTTAATCCATTCAAGTTTAAGGTAATTATCAATATGTATGTTCCTATTACCATTTTCTTAATTGTTATTGGTTTATTTTTGTAGGTCCTTTTCTTCTCTTGTGTTTCCCGCTTAGAGATGTTCCTTTAGCATTTGTTGTAGAGCTGGTTTGGTTATGCTGCATTCTCTTAGCTTTTGCTTGGCTGTAAAGCTTTTGATTTCTCCATCGAATCTGAATGAGATCCTTGCTGGGTAGAGTAATCTAGGTTGTAGGTTCTTCCCTTTCATCACTTTAAATATATCATGCCACTCCCTTCTGGCTTGTAGAGTTTCTGCTGAGAAATCAGCTGTTAACCTTATGGGAGTTCCCTTGTATGTTTTTTGTCATTTTTCCCTTGATGCCTTCAATAATTTTTCTTTGTCTTTAATTTTTGTGAGTTTGATTACTATGTGTCTCAGTGTATTTCTCCTTGGGTTTATCCTGCCTGGAACTCTCTGTGCTTCCTGGACTTGGATGGCTATTTCCTTTCCCTTGTTAGGAAAGTTTTCTACTATAAATTCTTCAAATATTTTCTTGGGTCCTTCTTAGGCTGTCTTCATTTCTTTTCGTTCTTTTTTCTTTATTCTGTTCTGCAGCAGTGAATTCCACTATTCTGGCTTCCAGGTCACTTAGCCGTTCTTCTGCCTCAGTTATTTTGCTATTGATTTCTTCTAGTGTAATTTTCATTTCAGTTATTGTATTGTTCACCTGTTTCTCTCTCTCTCCTCCTTCTGGGACCCCTATAATGTGAATGTTGTTGTGTTTAATGTTGTCCCTGAGGTCTCTTGAGATTGTCCTCATTTCTTTTTCTTTAGTCTGTTCCGCAGCAGTGAATTCCACCTTTCTGTTTTCCGGGTCACTTATCAGTTCTTCTGCCTCAGTTATTCTGCTATTGATTCCTTCCAGTGTATTTTTCATTTCAGTTATTGTATTGTTCATCTCTGTTTCTTTGTTCTTTAATTTTTCCAGGTGTTTGTTCTTTAATTCTTCTAGGTCTTTGTTAAACATTTCTTGCATCTTCTCGATCTTTGCCTCCATTCTTTTTCTGAGGTCCTGGATCATCTTCACTATCATTATTCTGAATTCTTTTTCTGGAAGGTTGCCTATCTCCACTTCATTTAGTTGTTTTTCTGGGATTTTATCTTGTTCCTTCATCTGGTACATAGCCTTCTGCCTTTTCATTTTGTCTATCTTTCTGTGAATGTCTCAAAAAAGGTATTTTTGAGCTTTAGTACCCTTGATCTTAACCTTAAGGATATTTCCCTTAATAATAAGAAAATCAAAAAAGGAGAAAAATTCAAGACTGTACACACCAGAATCCATTTTCAATGAGAGTATGATAAATCTGCAAACCTGTCCCACAGTATTTGCGTATATGAGGCAGAAGAATAAATGATGAAAGACTGAGCAGAGAGGAAGAAGTCATACGTAACTGTCTTCAAGTTGGGGTGGGAGTGAAGGAATCGGAAGGCTAATGGAAAAGCCAGCATAACCTTTGGAAAGCTTCAGGATCTGACATACTCGATACTGTCTGAGTGTGGGTACAGGTGCAAAAAATGAGAGCCTGGTGGAAAGTTGATTAAGAGTAGGGGTGGGGAAAGTCTATATTTTTCTCCAGGCTTTATACCCAATGTAGGTGCACAATGTGGAATGTATTTTGTGCATTAGGTTCATCTCGGACTATCTGACCTTTTGCCTAAGTAGATCCAGGAAAACAGCAGCCAGATTTATTGCACCCAGGCAGGACAGCTGACTGCTTTACAGTAAATTCAATGCACACAGAGCTTCCAATAAATTTTTAGTACCTCATTTGTAAATATAAACGAGCTGCCAACATTTAAGGATGAATGATTTAGACAAAGCAAGCAAATGGAAAAAAGGAAATGGGGACAATGATGAAAGAAAAAATATATATTAATAATGCCTTCAGAGATACTGGAGAAATATTAAACAATACTAAAATATCATTTAGAGAAAAAGAAAGGGGTCTTGGAAATGTAAATATAATAGCTATAAAAATAGAAAAATATTTGGAAGAAAAGTCAAGTCATCTCTCAGGAAAATAAAAAGAAGACAAGATGATGTTCAATAGGAGGAAACAGATTAGAAAATTAGTAGAGAAACTGAAGTAATCAAAAATCTGGCTATGAGAACTTCAACAAAAGGAGAAAAGTGAAACTAAAGGAAACGAACTTCTGAAACCAATCATTAAAATAAAAATCTCAGAAATAGGTACATGGTTTTTCAGAGAGATAGGGTCCAAAAAATGCTTGGTACAGGGAATGAAAACGACTCTCTTATTAAAACATTTTACCATGAAATTTTAGAACATAGAAAGTAAGAGGAAATTCCTAAATGGGGTGTAAGTCCCCAATTTAATGTTATTCACTGCCTTAATATTTGGTAAAATCTGGACTGTGTCAATGGCCTGCTCCCCGCCCCACTCTGCTCCTGCAGAGAAGGTTCCCTAGCCAAACAATGCTCCTTATCAAAGAGATCAGGCAGAGTTCCTACCTCTCCCTGGGGTTCAGTTCCCTGTCAGCCCAGGGGATTTTGACAAGCCAATCACATCCTCCCACAGGTGTGAAGTGCAGCCCAACTCCTTGGTATTACAAAGCCTGCCTCCCCTGGCCCCCTGCCCTTTACCCAAGTGCACCTCCCTGAAGTATCCTCCTCCCCTGGACAGTAAGTACACGTGACTAATAAAACCCTGTTAATATCCTCTGCTCAGTGTCAGGGTCATATGTTCAGACATCCCTGTAGCCATAGAGTGTAAGACCCTCCCTCATTAATGGGGTGAATAGGAGACAAACACTAAAATATTTGAAAGAATAGGCAGGTCCAGTACAAAGGATGGTGAATCAGAATGACAGATTCTCAAACCCAGCAGTAGAAACAAGAAGAATTTTGAATAATGTTTTCAAAATTCTGAGGAAAAATCTATTTACAACTTCAAATGCTCCATCCCTTCAGATTACCTAATAAATATCAGAGAAGAATAAAAGTACTTTTAGACTTTTAAAGTATAGAAAATTTGACTCTCCTGTACCTTTTTCAGGAAGCTATCTAAGGATGATTTCTGTCAAAACAAGGAAATAAACCAAGAGAGAAGAGAACTGTGATCCAGGCAACAGGAGATCTAACACAGCAGAAAGGTGAAAAAATTTCCCAGGATCATGGCAAAAAGGAAGTATCCATATGATAGTTGTATAGTAGGCCTAAAGTACATATTTTAGCAGGAGGTCAAATGTCTCCACTAGACAGGTATTCAGAAAAATAAAATATGCTTGAAAATGAGATAAAGACTATGATCATTTGAAAAAATGAGGCATTTCACAGAGCTTTTCTGGGGTGACAGTCATAGGCTGAAAGTAAACCAAGTCAAAAGGGGGCAATTTTTAACTCCAGTAAAAGAAAAAAAAAAAGTAGAGGAAGTAAATGTAATCAGATGCATTTTCTTGGCTCAGCAGTGAACAATATTTAAAAAGTGATCATGGAAACACAATGTTTTTAAGCAAAAATTGAGGCATAATTATATTGAGAGGAAAATAGAGGGTAAAATTGAGTCAAAATGATTAAACCTTACGAAAGAAGTTGTCAGGTAAGATTTAAATTGATTAAGCAAGATATAACACTACATTGATATTCTTTTGACCTATGGAGATAATTACCAAATAAAATAGCTAAATTTTAAATGTGTTTGTTTCTGAGGTGTAGGACAGGTCTTAAAGTGTCAAGGAATAATTTCTTAAAAATAATCATTTCAGGGACAGTTTTTTTTTTAACCAGTTTTATCTGACAACACATTTATTTCAAATAAATACTAATTTTAAAAAGCAATTTGGCTTATATTTCTGATTATTAAAAATGTGTTCCACAGTCATACCCCCTAACAAGTCACTTGAGGTTTTCTAATATTTTTCTGTTGAAAATATAAGTGTAATTGCTTGCAGTATGACAATTTTTGCTATATTAATTCTACTTTTTTTTTTTGCTTCATGTTAGTGCAGTTCATTCCCCTTCAGCTCACATGGTAAATTAATTGGAATCTTCTTAAGAATCCTTTTGATACTCTCATTAAGATTACCCATTTGAGATCAAATTACGGTAAAAGTAAAGTGGTTTCTGAGTTCCAACTTATCTCTAGTTTATGGCAACTGGGAACCTAATTTATCTAATGATGATCATCCTAAACTGCTAGGCCATGTGTGGTAATGGGTAGCCAATCATTTCTTAGAATATTGTATTTCTAAAGATTCTAGTTATAAATCGAGATGTAAAAAATTAAGTTGATTCATTAAAAATCTATAGCAAAGTTAAAAAGCTGCTCTTATAAAAAGGTTTTAAAATGTCTGCTAATTCACTTTGAGTCTAACTGATATAATGATGTAATGAAAGATCATTTTGGAATTGAGTTTGAATTTCTATACTTGGAAACTAAATACTACCCAGATTGGACCCTGGGACCTAATTTGCATCCAATCTAATATTCAAATCCGTTGTCTTTTGGCTTTTCAAAAATAATCCTTATATTAGATATGTTTTTACTTATCCAAAAATCATCTTTATATTTGTAAGAACACCTATATTGCTGTTTGGTTCTAAAGTTATGGTCACATGAAGATATACATAAAGGTGCATTTAGTATTGTGCTTAAATCCAATATAAATCTTCAGTTTGGCACCATGGTTAAGGAATGAGGGGGTCTATATATAGCAGCAGCCATAGCAATAACTGTTGGGGAGAATATAAATCATGGGAAACTTCAGAGAGCTATGCCACCTGAGAGTATAATAAAAAGAGGAAAAGGGGAGCAGTTAAACAGGTATACCAAGGGGTATAAAACACCAGTGACATACTTGAGGGTAAAGAATATTTCAAAAATGTATCCCTAAAACTAACATCTCATTTTATGCACAAGAAATATCACAATATTCACATCAAGTATCAATAGAAGATAAATACACATCAAACAATTTCCAATTAAAAAAACAGCCAATTAAAAACAAACACACTGAGAAGGGATAGCAAATAGTGCATGCATTTTATCACTATATCAAATTGTTTCAAGAGTCATAGGACTGAATGAAATAATTTCAGTGGTTTCTGTAAACTGTATGGCAATTCTCATCACTTCAAATAAGATATGTAGGCAGATAAACTTTTATAAATGTCTAGGTATGCTTTTATTGAAACATACTCATAAGCCACATAAATCCTCATTTCTCCTTGTGTAGTTTCATCTATACTTAAGGTTTACTAAATTCTAACAAGCTATAGTACAAAATAATTGGCACTCTGCTGTAACAGATGGAAATAATGTGTACATGGAAGCGAGGTAAAATAAAATTGACAGCTGAAATCTGAAGTTAACATAGGAATCACCATAAAACCTAGCAACTCTAAATCAAGGAAATTGATAGAGGTGATATCCCCTCTATGTTATTACATATATACCTCTGCGATGTGTTAACTAATTGAATAAGGGTATTTGTCATATTCTTGTCTAAGAACATGACAGTGTCCAAATGTAAGGAAGAGTAGAAGAAAGTCTCCCTGATGAAGGAAAAAAACCAAACAAAACCTTTTTAACAAAGCATCCAATGCTATACTTAACCAGATAAAAGAAAGTGAAGGGAGGTCACTATCTGGATAACTTACTGATACATCTTGTTATTGGAAATTGATAGTAACACATGTATCATTCACGCTGCCTCAATTGGTCCTCTGCTTTGTGTGCGTGTGCGTTGGGGGGGTGTAGGGTGAAGCTTTAGAAAGTTAATTTTGACCTGCACATGTTTATGACTATGACTAACAGATGATTTGTCCTTTCCTTGAAAAAAAAACTGAGTTCACTATTTCTAAAACTGCAGAACTAACTCAGTTCTCTGCTAGTGCTCATGCCTGTACCGGCTGTTATCTCACTGCAGGAAGATGCCAGTTTAGCTGCCTGAAGGGTTGAACAGAGTACCTTGGTTTGTCCTACTGATGCATCAATCACTATCACTCAGGACACAGGGGATAGGAAATTGACAGAAAACACCACAATGGCAAATTGACACATACTAAACATTTCCCTGTGAAATTAAATATTAATTTTCTATAGATGGGAAATTGTCTACAAAATAAAAATGTCCTGAATTATCATTCCATGATAATATGGAGTTTATTCATAGTTTAAATTGATGTGGCCTGTAGAGTTTCTGTAAAGCAAATATAACAGGAAAGAATAGTATGTAACAGCATGTTACATTTCACAGAGTTGCCTTGTTCATTTCAGCAAACAGCCTGCAGAAGAAAATTTGTGGAGAGAGAGATGGCAGGACCCTGACAAAACATGTGTCCACAGACAGGCAAGATTTTGAGCCCAATAACATCCTCGTGCTGATGAGAGTAGTTTGCTTTATAATCTACTGCTAGCAAACTAACTTTGACACTCTCAGAGAAGAACACTGGGGAGATGCTGAAAAAAAAGAGGAGAGGAAACTTGTATTATTAATGCAGGTGCGACAGAAAAAAATACCATTTATTGTAAAGAGAATCTTACCAGACTTATGTTCTTAAAATGTGTAAAAATAATGATTTATTTTTCTAAAAGTATAGAACAGAATCCCATTGTGCAACTACTAAAATTTACAAGCTGAATTACTTTGTATTGTGTGTTACTAATTTAATAAGCACTTCAGGAGTAAAAATCTGTCTTGATAATGGATTGCACTGAACCAGTAGAGCTAAAGATCTAATGTATCCTTTTTCTTAGTGGTTCATGCTATCATCTTGTTGGGGAACTGAAACTGGAAGATTTATCTTACTGCTCAAAAAGGTTTACATATTCATACCGCAAAGGGAACTTAAATATGCTTAATTGAAATTTCTAATTTCTCAAATGAGATAAGTGTAGCCCATATGGTTGACGCTCATGCCCAACGGCATAGAATAAACCATTAATATGAACCTTCTTACTCTTATGAGCCACTCTGTTCTGCTATATCACACGTTGTCCATGCTTGTGTGAAGCTGAAAAAAGTCTAACGTGATATGTGACCTGGTAATGTTGGATATAAATATTTTAAAATGTTGGAAGAAATCTCGTTTACTTTTATCTATCTGATGCCAGAAACCTTTAAGTTTGTCCAAGGCACACAGAAATTGGTTATTTATCAAATATGATATTCCTATTCTCATCCTAGTGATTTTGCTTACATGAAATATTTGGGTGAAGAAGGTAAGAAGGCCACCATTTCAAAACAGTACAGTAGGGAATTGTGGAGATAAATAGTTTTTCAAATACATGATGACAGATGCCATTAAAAGGCACAAGCTGTTAAATCTAGAATCTCATATGTGCTTCGTTCTTGATTTCTAAATTTATCCCAGGTTGTTTTCAGAACTTAAAACACAGTCATGGGAGGTTGGTGATTAGAGAAACTATTTGAAGTTTCACAGTCAGAACAGCTGGTCCAGAGATGACAGAAGATGATACTGAGTCTTATGAAGAAAATGCAAAGTAGTAATTGGGGAATGTTTTCGCAAGTAATAAGAGAAGCCATCAAGAGACTTATTGCAGGTGTCAAATTGCATTTAGGTTATATATGTTTTCCTGACCCAGTGTTTCAATTGGCCCTCTTACATCTAAGTGAAAAACCTGTATGATTATCTGAAAAATATAGAAAGGAATAGAGTTTGATTTCAAAACAGGCATAAAACTAATACATGGAAGGAGTACTGAAAGAACAGGTCACAAGTTCTAGGGCATAAAATCATAATCACCTTTCATGTAAACTACTACAATCACTTCCTAACTAGTCTCCCTGAATAAATCTTCCTCCCTTAGACTATTCTTTCTAGAGAATACAGAGTGACTATTTTTTTTTTGACTCAGGTCATCTTATTATTCTACTCCAAATCGCCCCATATTTAG